>NC_143034.1:50828870-51128870 GCF_057628025.1 Oncorhynchus mykiss
CCCAAATTAACGGCCCTGTAATTATGTTGTTAGTGTAGTGTGCTTGGTGTCGAGGTGTTCTTTGTGTTTGTGGTTTGCATCACACATTAGAATGTGATGAGGAAGAAGCTCTTTAGATGGATCTCAGTCTCAGATCTGTATATTTAGAACGAAGAGGACCCAAATTGGAGCTGTGTGTGTGTGTGTGTGTGTGTGTGTGTGTGTGTGTGTGTGTGTGTGTGTGTGTGTGTGTGTGTGTGTGTGTGTGTGTGTGTGTGTGTGTGTGTGTGTGTGTGTGTGTGTGTGTGTGCGTGTGTGCGTGCGTGCGTGCGTGCACATGTGCATGTGCGAAAGAGAGCCAGAGCAATAGGAACACAGACAAACTTGTTTTGTGGTGCTGTCAGATACTGTCTCAGCAGGAACACTTAGTGACTTTTCTCTCCACAGTCCATCTGAGTCCCCTTGCCTCTCGGGTCTCATCATCTCCTTTCCTCTCTCACAGGCATTGGCCCTATTCCCCACTGGGAGAGTATTATTGTTCTTATGCTAGCTAGCACCCTCTCCTTCTGTGACTGTTTGCTTAATTCTGGACAGACTCCAAAACGACAGAATTTTTGGGAAAATTCTCAAAATATACAGCGAACTTTCCAATTAGCCTGTTCAACAGCAAGAAGATACCTCTAAAGGCAGTATGCCAATCTTTCACTTGTCAAGGACACCATGTGAGCACCAATGTTACGTGCAGGCAGGTTGACCTGAGCTTTATTTAGAGCAGGTCTGTCTGCAGCCAACCTGGGCTCCTTTTCTTCTGACATACTGAGCTTCTGACGTCACAGAGCTAAACCCTACACACCACCACAGGTCACCTGGGTCCCCACCTGAAGGCTGGCACCTGATAGGAGGAAAACACAGAGCCGGAAGGACAAGGACAGGAAGGGCTCAAGGAACACCCGTCATAGAGACACTGTGTAGGACTCAATTAAGAACGTACATTGTCATGGAAGGAAAATCATGACTGGAGGCTGGGGAGTTGGGGCAGAGCTATATATTTAGAGCCCATCGGAATTTGATTGATGCACAATAGACCATGGGTCAAGACGTTTTTCCAATATGTCGTATTTTTAACAAATACAGATCTTAATGTTTCCTTAATTTTTTACTGATTTATTTATATTATTATTAGGGCTGCCCCCGCCCTCCAATTGACCACTCACTCTACTCCCTTCTTGACCCTTCTTGACCCCTTCTAACAAGTCTCTGCAGAAAGAGTCACTCATCACTTTCTGCACTGCTCATTGCAGTTCCAAGCCTCTGGCATGACAAGTCTGATTAAAGGCTCTGAGTTCCGACTCCGTCTCAGCCATGACAGAGCTCAAAGGATCACGCCACAGTCAAGCCACATACAGATCCCCCACTCCACAATTAGCCAATGGAGGGAGGGAGAGGGAGAGAGAAACGGGCAGATTAAATGCTGGGGGGACAGCCAGGGGTAATTATAGCTAATACTGCAATAAGGGAGCAACCGCCAAGAGAAAGAAATACGGAGGGAGTGGAAGGGAATGTCTTTTTTTGGAAGGTGGCGATGGGTGCCCAGGAGAGTTGAACTGATTTGACCCCAGGGAGTACGAGGAAGATAAAGTTTGTGGTGTATGCTCACAGTCACAGTTGAACCGTTGCTAATCCTATTGATTTAGTTTAAAGTCCATATCCAACATTTAAAACTGATTGTTACAATGCACATTTTTTGGGCTCCTGCTTATCAACTGCCATATCTGTGCCAAAGTTCATGGTACATAGTACCTCATTATCATTCTGAACTATTATGTTATTCATGTGCTCCAGTTAATCTATAACGTTTTTTCCCTTTTCTGGAAACCTGTATTTAAGTTACACATCAACAACGGGAGCTTGTTAGAAGTTCCAGTGGAGAGAGAAAAACATTTACGTCATTTCTATCTTTGATATCATCATGGTCCATTTAAAAGTCATCTGATTTGCATGTCTCCTGCCTGTCTGTCTCATTGACAGACTGTCCTCTTCCTCTGTGCCACCACAAACCACAGTCCCTGGTCTGCCTGAACACCCAAGCAAACACATAATTGTATGTTGATGATATGACTTCCTGTGGAAGATGGTACACTAAACGCAACATACAACATGGTAAATTACATGTTTTCCAACTGATCCTTGACAAACAACTAGGCCTACGTAATTAAAAAAAATGTAACCTTTATTTAACTGGGCAAGTCAGTTAAGAATAAATTATTATTTACAATGACAGCCTATCCTGGGCCAATTGTGCCCCGCCCTATGGCACTCCCAATCACAGCCAGATGTGTTACATTCTGGATTTGAACCAAGGACTTGGACTGTGATGCAGTGCCTTAGACCGCTGCGCCACTCAGGAGCTTAAGGCTGTGCATTTTTTCGCATTGGATATTCAACCTCATAACCTTTTAAAATCATATTTGACACACACAATGTATACCGCCCTCACAAAAATGTCTACTTTTCTTCCAAGTCCTATTTTCAGTAAGGGGTCTTCCCATGTCAGACCTGGTTGCCACAGTAACAGTTTGGTTTCCCTTGGTGATTACAACATCTACAGTGCCTTGCGAAAGTATTCGGCCCCCTTGAACTTTGCAACCTTTTGCCACATTTCAGGCTTCAAACATAAAGATATAAAACTGTATTTTTTTGTGAAGAATCAACAACAAGTGGGACACAATCATGAAGTGGAACGACATTTATTGGATATTTCAAACTTTTTTAACAAATCAAAAACTGAAAAATTGGGCGTGCAAAATTATTCAGCCCCCTTAAGTTAATACTTTGTAGCGCCACCTTTTTCTGCGATTACAGCTGTAAGTCGCTTGGGGTATGTCTCTATCAGTTTTGCACATCGAGAGACTGACATTTTTTCCCATTCCTCCTTGCAAAACAGCTCGAGCTCAATGAGGTTGGATGGAGAGCATTTGTGAACAGCAGTTTTCAGTTCTTTCCACAGATTCTCGATTGGATTCAGGTCTGGACTTTGACTTGGTCATTCTAACACCTGGATATGTTTATTTTTGAACCATTCCATTGTAGATTTTGCTTTATGTTTTGGATCATTGTCTTGTTGGAAGACAAATCTCCGTCCCAGTCTCAGGTCTTTTGCAGACTCCATCAGGTTTTCTTCCAGAATGGTCCTGTATTTGGCTCCATCCATCTTCCCATCAATTTTAACCATCTTCCCTGTCCCTGCTGAAGAAAAGCAGGCCCAAACCATGATGCTGCCACCACCATGTTTGACAGTGGGGATGGTGTGTTCAGCTGTGTTGCTTTTACGCCAAACATAACGTTTTGCATTGTTGCCAAAAAGTTCAATTTTGGTTTCATCTGACCAGAGCACCTTCTTCCACATGTTTGGTGTGTCTCCCAGGTGGCTTGTGGCAAACTTTAAACAACACTTTTTATGGATATCTTTAAGAAATGGCTTTCTTCTTGCCACTCTTCCATAAAGGCCAGATTTGTGCAATATACGACTGATTGTTGTCCTATGGACAGAGTCTCCCACCTCAGCTGTAGATCTCTGCAGTTCATCCAGAGTGATCATGGGCCTCTTGGTTGCATCTCTGATCAGTCTTCTCCTTGTATGAGCTGAAAGTTTAGAGGGACGGCCAGGTCTTGGTAGATTTGCAGTGGTCTGATACTCCTTCCATTTCAATATTATCGCTTGCACAGTGCTCCTTGGGATGTTTAAAGCTTGGGAAATCTTTTTGTATCCAAATCCGGCTTTAAACTTCTTCACAACAGTATCTCAGACCTGCCTGGTGTGTTCCTTGTTCTTCATGATGCTCTCTGCGCTTTTAACGGACCTCTGAGACTATCACAGTGCAGGTGCATTTATACGGAGACTTGATTACACACAGGTAGATTGTATTTATCATCATTAGTCATTTAGGTCAACATTGGATCATTCAGAAATCCTCACTGAACTTCTGGAGAGAGTTTGCTGCACTGAAAGTAAAGGGGCTGAATAATTTTGCACGCCCAATTTTTCAGTTTTTGATTTGTTAAAAAAGTTTGAAATATCCAATAAATGTCATTCCACTTCATGATTGTGTCCCACTTGTTGTTGATTCTTCACAAAAAAAATACAGTTTTATATCTTTATGTTTGAAGCCTGAAATGTGGCAAAAGGTCGCAAAGTTCAAGGGAGCCGAATCTACCTGGAGAGGTAGCTCTCCCAGTCTAAATAGTTGGAAATTAGTTTTTTTTTTTTGCGGCTGTGTCAGGGTCGAGGGTTAAGAGGCACATATGGTGTACTCCTTTCCCTCAGTAAAATGCAAGCTTTTGAAGATTGCCACCAAAAATGTTAGTAGACACTACTGTATAGAGAAATAACCAAGAACAGGTTGAGGGTATAGTTTTTCAATATCGTTTATGTTTTTTTGGAGACAAGCCGTAAGCAGTTGACCAGTTGACTAACCAGCTTATGAATCACGCAAGCACTTTTAACTTGAAATTGCTTTCTCCAGGGTCGTCTTCTAGGGACATTTTGATCTTGAAAGGCGTGGTATGAAATGGAGACCACATGAGAAGTAATGAGGAGCACTTATGGGTCACTGTCATTGGCAGAGACAGGGTCAGGGTTAGGGTGAATCCCCTGCGGTCGAGCATGTGCCTTTTGTAAGCTCAAGGTCGAGGCTTGTCTTTGTGTCTCTTTGTTTTGGGTTTCCATTATCCATGCCTGACCCCCTCCCCTCCCTGACCCCCCCCCCCCCCTCTCCATAACCCCCAAATCTTCTGTTCTCCACTCTCATCAGATATGCAGGAGGCACAGCTCCCTATAACCCCCCCCATCCCTCCAACTACTGCAATGGCACACCCCTCCCAATGCCTTCTGGGATTTCCAGTCCCATATGCCCGCAGTATCAGCTGTGTTTGAACCTCTCAAGCAGACCAGTCTTATATCTCTGTGTGAAGAGCAGTCAAGCATATTAAAGGCCCAATGCAGCCGTTTTTATCTCAAAATCAGATAATTTCTAGGGAACAACTAATAACTTACTGTAATAGTTTTCCATTAAAATGGTCAGAAAGAATAAAAAATGGCTTCAGATCCGCTTTATCCAACATCCGTAAAGAAGTTGTTTTGATGGTATCAGAGGTGGAACTGCATTATGTCTGTCAAATCCACAAATGACTCCTGGCATTACAAAATGGACGTTGCCATTGGCTGCACGGAGTCGCATTAACAGAAACCCCATGCAGCCTTTTTTACAAGTTACAACACTGTGAGATGTAATCTACATCTCAACTAGGATGATAGAAATCCTTATTATTTAGTTGATCGATTTTTCAATTTGAGCGTAATTATTTCTATATAGCCTGCACTTTCTTGTTCTGAATATGTGGGCGTGGCTTCATGACAATGATCGCAAGAGCAGCTGCTCACAGATTGAATCCAGTTCTACCTCCATTTCACCTCTGACACCACCAAACCATCCTCTCAGGGCCGGTCCCAGGCATAAGCGACATAAGTGGTCGTTTAGGGCTCCAGGCCGCTAGGGGGCCCCCAACCCAGACAATGTTTTCTTAGGAACTCAGTGGGGGCCTAAACTTACTGTTCAGAGTTAGAATAGTAGTATACACAAGGTGCAAGTTCGAAATTTGGTTGTGCATCAGATTTTGTTGTTTTGTTATGTCAGTCACCGACAGTCACTCAATTAATGATCTCTGCTGCATGGTAAAATGCGTAGAATTTCAAGAAAATTCACTTTAAAACATGATATATATATTTTTTAATCACGGTCAAGAGGGGGGGCCACTAAAATGTTTTTAGGCGGGGGGTGTCGCTTAGGGCTCCCAAAAGGCTAGACCCGGCCCCCTGTCCTCTATGTGGGTGTCTGCTATTGCTAGTTAACACTTGATCTGATCGAATCTAGGCCTATTTCTTAAGCAACAAAATTTTAGGTTTGGAACTCTCTTCGTTATTGGTCTAAATTAAGTTATGATGTCACCAGGCAAGCAAAAAACTCCACCCTGATAGATTGCATTTTCAACCAGCAACTATCAGGAAATAACTCGGATCAAATTTCTTCACACTTTTACAGTGTTAGTTTCATCAACTGTTGTACAATATAATACAAAAAAACAGGAAAACAGAATTTCTACTTCACTGGGCCTTTAAATAGTGATTGAATAATGCCCTGTGATTAGCCTATGCTGTTTGAAACTCACAAAGGGAAAAATTCAATTCAAGTCTGGGGATAAATATTTGGTCTTCAAATGTATTTTTTATTGCCAGACATATTGTGGTGGTTCTAAGGAATGCAAAACCTCTGAATTTAATCTCAATTTCTAGCAGACAGTTCTAGCAGATTTTCAGATTGCTGAAAGTTCAGAATCACTAATGCATTTCCCTCACATATTCCTAAAATGAACATAGCTATTTCTCTTTGATCAAAACATTATTTACCCCTTGATGGACATTCATTTGGGCATCATTAGGGCATCAAATTTGTTTAGAAGCTAAGATTGTACGTCCAGGCATAAATAAAACCTTCTGTATATTGTGTATTGTATTGTTTTCTATTGTCATTACAGATGTAGGATCTTAATTTGAGCCAGTTTGCTACAGCAAGAAAACAATCCTGCAGCAACAGGAATTGTGAGTTATTATGTGGATTAGAATTAAAAGTAACATTTTTGTAGGCGTTGATACATTTTTCGTTAGGACAAATCAAGTCTGACATTTTAAAGTGGAAATGACAAACTTTAGAAGCCTTTTTAAACCTCAAATACACTACAAGGACATTTTTCAGCAACAAAAGAGTGATCAAATGAAGATCCTACATATGTATGTATGTTTGCTGGCCAGGAATCGCAGTCTTCTACAACACTAATATTATGCATCATATTGAATCACATGGGTGCTTTCGTTTTTGTTTGATGGGATGTCCCAGTAGGACACAGGCCTTTTGTTTACCTGTTCCTTGAGTCATGAACTCAATACCGGAACAAACTGGAGTTAGTAGAGCTATTGTTTTAGATAAGAAAGCTCTGTAAAAACACAAAGATCAGAAAATAGGGTCAGTCAACACTAAAAATATCCATCTCCCATGCGCACACATCCGTTTTTACAGTCTACCAACTATATGTGTTGCTGTGTTGTGTCTTCCTCTGAGGGACAGCAGAGGGGGATTCTGGGCCGGGGAAGCAGTTCTGACAGATGAACTCAACAGCCACAAGTGAACGGGGCTTTAGGAAACAAGGGAGGGGTCTGTGTGGGAGGTGTGTGGGTATGAGGGCCTCTCAGTGGAGTGACATGGGTTTTTAGCTATGAGACATACTCTTACAGTCAACCGGCTCTCAAACTCCCTTTCAAGATGTGCACATTGAGACCACAGCAGGTTTTTGTTTGTAGGGAATGTGCAGTACAGCAACCCTGTGGTTATGATAAATTATTATTACCTTTTTCCTTATGAAAGCAAAATCACTTAAAACCTCTAACTCATACACAACAAGAGACACCATTTCCTTTCAGTCAGATGGAATGTTCTTCTCACTACATTTAGCTCTCTACAAAACATTGCCTATAGACTTGACAGGCAAACTGAAAAATATAGCTTCGAAAATGTGGGAAACTGCAGTGGTCTATCTCAAATGTACCCCTGTTGCCCAGTGCAGTGGTAAGATAACGAAGGTGTTAACCATCCACCACAGTCCCCAGGTCTCTTGCCAAGTGTCTGGTAAAAACATTTCTCCTGCTTAGGCTACTGTATGTCACCAGCGACTAAAACAAAAACACTGCTGCAACTGTCCAAAGAAAACAAGTCCCATCCTGCCTGGTCCACCATGGCTATATTTAGACAGTCTGTTAAATGGATCTCAGCGAGACAGATCCTAGAGCAACATCAGGACTGATAATCAGGGCCTTGGCGGCTGGCGCTGGCTGGCTGGGGAGTGCGTTTGTTTACAGGGGAATGAGGGGATTGGAGGCAGTTAAACAGGTATAAAAACTCTATAATGATCCCAGAGCAACCATAACACAGCCAAGTAAAAGTAATATATGCAAGAATTTCAGAGAGAGTAAACAGAAAGTTCAAGATGTTACTAGGAACCTTTGCTCAATGTATGTTCTATTTGCCCAGATTTGGAATGTCACGTTATGCCAATTTGAAACTATGTGTAAGATGCACAGGAATGTTACTTAATAACTAACCTAACGTTAGCTTAGCATAAAAGAGCCTAAAACCTGCCTGACTAGCCTCTCTGCAAGCTTAGGACCCTGGGACTGAACACCTTCCTCTGCAACTGGATCCTGGATTTTTTGACGGGCCTACCCCAGGTAGGCAACATCACCTCCACCATGCTGAACCTCAACACTAGGGCCCCACAGGGGTGTGTGTTTAGTCCCCTCCTGTACCTCCTGTTCACACCCCAAACACCATAATTTTGCTTACGACACGGCGGTGGTATGCCTGTTCACCGGCGACGATAAGAGGTCAGTGTTTTTCTCAACTTATTGCCATAACAAAGGGGTTGAATACTTACTGACTCAAAACATTTCAGCTTTTTCTTTTTTTAATTAATTTGATTAACATTTCTAAAAACATAATTCCACTTTGACATTATGGGGTTCAGGCTGTAACAGAACAAAATGTGAAAAAAGTCAAGGGGTGTGAATACTTTCTGAAGGCACTGTAGCTTCTTTCTCATGTTCTTCTTATTTTCATCTCTTGTGTTTTTGTTCTACCTTATGTTATTTTTAGTGCTACATTGATATTGATCACTGCATTGTTGGGTTTGGAGCTTGCAAGAAGGGCATTACACTGTACTTGTGCACGTGCTCTTACTGTAAAAGTTTAAACTTGCAGGGAGCAGCTGTGGATACAGAGGAATGACAGAAATGCAGGTTTTCTGGAAGAGAAGAATGAACCAGGTTGTATTTGTGGTGAGTCAACATGGGGAGGAGAAAACAAACAATAGTAACAGTTTGTAGGGTTCCTTTAAGAAAACAATGGTATCATCAAAGTTGTGAAATACAATTTAGTTGAGATTGTAGACTGCCTTGTGTTGTCATGGAAGTGTGTGTTTTGTGTGTGTGTGTGTGTGTGTGTGTGTGTGTGTGACAATCCTTATTTAGATAGAGATTGGGCTGAGGGACTAGGGCTCCTAGTCAACTATCACACAGATTTTTACCAAACACACAGTCTTGGAGTGTCAGCAATTGTCTTTTATTTTTTTTATTTTTTATTTAACCCCTATTTAACCAGGTAAGTTGACTGAGAACATATTCTCATTTAAAGCGATGACCTGGGGAATAGTTACAGGAGAGAGGAGGTGGGATGAATGAGCCAATTGGAAGCTGGGGATGATAAGGTGGCCATGATGATATGAGGGCCAGATTGGGAATTTAGCCAGGACACCGGGCTTAACACCCCTACTCTTATGATAAGTTGCATGGGATCTTTAGTGACCAAAGAGAGTCAGGACACCCGTTTAACGTCACTACACAGAGCAATGTCCCCAATCACTACCCTGGGGCACTGGGATATTTTTGGGGGGCCAGATGGGCACAGTGGCCAAAAACAGATTGATAACATATTTCCAATGTTACAGAAATGGATGTCACCAAATCTTTGTTTCTGATGTGACTGGTGACCTACATCCTTTTTCAAATATGTACTTAATCACCTTTCAGATAGAAACATTCCACAGCACTTACCTACCTCACACACCTCCACCAATTGCACCCAGCTGAGTGATGCAACTTACTAGTTTTGCTGTTATAGAGAGAAGGAACCCGTATGGCCTCTCTCAACAGGGCGATCTTGTTCGTCAGGTCTGTGCCCTGTCTGTGCTGTGTATCATGAACAGTCCTAACTGTACCAGGCTACACAGCGCAGTGAATTCTCAAGTCATGACCACACCTAGTTAACAAACATTCTCAACATACCAAGTGACACCATGGCATTGTGAATAGGAAATTAGGTCACTAAAGTTTACGAGCTAGCCCTTATGATGGCATGAGGCTGTGTAATATCTTATTACGTCTGTCCCAAAACCTAGCATAGCCGGAGTCATGTATAATTAGACAATAACATTTATTCATGAATGTAAACCCATAAGAAGAACATAAATAGAGTTGATACAGCCTATAAAACGCTTCATGAACATCATGCTTGTTTGTTGACTACCAACAACAACTTCAATCTAACAAAGATCCGTGTGCTTCGAAAATGAGAACTCTTCATGACTTTGTAGAAAACAATGAAATTATAACATTTTTTTCTAAAAGCCTTTGACTACCCAGGAAGGATTAACATAAAATACAAGTCTCCCTGGCATCTGCTTGGCAAATGATTCATCCGAACGTGATCCATCCCCCATGCTGGTTGCTAGTAGCACCGCCCACAAGACAGAGAACAAGGATAGGCTTGATGCTGCTGCTGCTTTCATGCCGTGGGTGTTCTCTGGTCTCTCCCGGCCTGGCCCAGATAGACAACAAGCATTAGTTCTGACCTCCTGCTCCAGTTACCCATCTTTTTATTTGTCATCCATCTTATTTCTCAGACTCAAAACATTAAGATTGATAGACAAAAGGTGTCTATGTTAGTGGGCTGTTAATGTGTGTGCTTCCTGTTTCAAGAGTTTATGTGCTTGTCCACTGTTGTGCTACACTCTCTCTCCCTCACCCTCTCTCTCTCTATGTGTGTGTGTGTCTGTGTGTATGTTCTGATACTGTATATCCTGATGTACTGTGCTGTGCAATGACATGGTCCCAATCCAGAGGCTCATTGATTCCTAGGCATTCCCAGAATGACAAGCATGGAATCTCCCGAATGTGCATGCAACCCCAGTACCAGCCTCTAATGCAAACAAGTATGAGTGGCAGGCTTGCGTCACTTCAATCATCACCAGTGACCTCATTCACAACAATTGGCTGACCCTGGTTCAGTATCTTAATGTGTGGACTATGGCAGGGAACTGACCCAACTCACACAAACCTGAGCCTGGTTCAGCAGAATATAATGTGTTAATAACTTCTTATGGCTGGGGGCAGTATTGAGTAGCTTGGATGAATAAGGTGCCCAGAGTAAACTGCCTGCTACTCAGTCCCAGTTGCTAATATATGCATAGTATTATTATATTTGGATAGAAAACACTCTGATGTTTCTAAAACTGTTTGAATGATGTCTGTGAGAATAACAGAACTCATATGGCAGGCAAAACCCTGAGAAAAAAATCCAACCAGGAAGTGAGAAATCGGAGGTTGGTCGTTTTTCAACTCATTCCCTATTGAAGATACAGTGGGATATTGGTCATGTTGGACTTCCTAAGGCTTCCACTAGATGTCAACAGTCTTTAGAACCTTGTTTGATGCTTCTACTGTGAAGTGGGGCCGAATGAGAGGGGAATGAGTCAGAGGTCTGCCAGAATGCCTTGAGCTCGTGACGCTCGTTCACGTGAGAGCGAGCTCTGTTCCATCGCAATTCTACAGACAAAGGAATTCTCAGGTTGGAACATTATTGAAGATTTATATTAAAAACATCCTAAAGATTGATTCTATACATCGTTTGACATGTTTCTACGGACTGTAAACGGAACTGTTTTACATTTCGTCTGCTCCTAGTGAACATGCTTTGCTTTTTTGATTTGTTCACCAAACGCGCTAACAAAAGGAGCTTTTTAGTCATAAATGATGGACATTATCGAACAAAACAAACATTTATTGTGGAACTGGGATTCATGGGAGTGCATTCTGATGAAGATCATCAAAGGTAAGTGAATATTTACAATGTTATTTCTGACTTCTGTTGACTGCACAATATGGCAGATATATTTTTGGCTTGTTTGGGCTTTAAGCGCCATACCCAGATTATTGCATGGTTTGCTTTTTCCGTAAAGCTTTTTTGAAATCTGACACAGTGGTTGTATTAAGGAGAAGTGTATCTAAAGTTCCATGTATAACACTCGTATTTTCATCAACATTTATAATGAGTAGTTCTGTAAATAGATGTTTTTGGAACTACTGAAGATAATGCGCCAATGTATACTGAGATTTTTTGATAGAAATATGAACTTTATCGAACAAAACATACATGTATTGTGTAACATAAAGTCATATGAGTGTCATCTGATGAAGATCATCAAAGGTTAGTGATTAATTCTATCTCTATTTCTGATTTTTGTGACTCCTCTCTTTGGCTGGAAAAATGGCTGTGTTTTTCTGTGACTTGGCTCTGACCTAACATAATCGTTTGTGGTGCTTACGCCATGAAGCCTATTTGAAATCGGACACTGTGGTGGGGTTAACAAGAAGTGTATCTTTAAAATGGTGTGAAATACTTGTATGTTTGAGGAATTTTAATTATGGGATTTCTGTTGTTTTGAATTTGTCGCCCTGCACTTTCACTGGCTGTTGTCATATCGATCCTGTTTGCGGGATCTCAAACCGAATAAGTTTTTTAAGCTGGCAGCCAACTTCCTCAGTCATACAGTACAGTAGGAAAACTAGGATTCCAGTAAGAGATTAAGTATAAAAGTGGGCATCTCAAGGGCATTTTTATAACTGCAACGGCTTCCATTTTGCCTGTCCGCTGTTAGGTGGATTGAGAAATAGTGGCAGCGGTGGGACTTTCTAGAATGCTCTCTTTTATCCAATTGCACAGAGTATTATTAGAGGAGGCATTTTACCCTTCCAATCTTTACTAGACCTTGCCACATGAGTACATTTCTGCATGTTTTCTTCTCCCTGTGCCGCATACTGCAGCAAGCCTCCAGTCAAACGGCATTTCAGATATCCACAAGCCCTCCTGCTGGAGCCCTGAGTCCTGGAGAAAAGGAGAGAAAAGGAACAGTGATTAACTAGAATCAGACACCAAATGTTCATCGTATCACATTACAATTTATCTATATGAGCACAAAACAGACAGTATGTCATAACATAATTTCCTAATGTTTCCCCATCATTGCTGAATCAAGTACAAGCTCATGAATAATATAGCAAAAAAAGATATACAAATAGTCATTTTAAATCCATAAAATGCTAAACAATACATAATAAAGGGAGATATGGTACTACACGAGGCTGCAGACCTTGTTTGATAAAAGAAATGTGATGGTGGACCAATGAGTCAGCTCTTACTAAGAGGCCCAGGGCAAGGAGGAGTAACATGGCTGGCAGATGCAGTGAATCATCGTTTATTATGACCGCTGCACTGGGGTGCCCCAGCTACTGCTGCGGCCCACATCTCAGACGAACAAGCTCAAACCAGCAGAGACCATCGTTGGGCATCACAGAGGTGTGGTAAACCAAGTATTTTACTGGCAGTCCACATAACTCGCATTATAATGTGCAATATACATGAGACAATAAAACACAGCATTGATTTGTGGTAGAAGAGAATTAAAGCACTGAATTAAGCTCATCACCCAGACTAGATCAGATAATTATCTGTACATCACTTCTAACATGTCTACTACTGTTACTTCTCAGTTTATCCGATCTGGGAGGTGTTTCTGTTCTTTTGTGTGTAAAGTGCATTACATAAGTGTAGTTAGTCATTGCCATATTTCCGTATTAATTTGAAAAGTCAAGTGAATTTACATAACTGCACATTGCCTAAATATTACTCCACTACATAAATCATGGAGCTTTGGTACTAGATTATCATTTTGTGTACAATTATTAATTAGAAACATAACAGATTACTTTAAAAGGCCCAGTGCAGTCAAAAACATGATTTCCCTATGTTTTATACAGTATATATTTCCACACTATGAGGTTGGAATAATACTGTTAAATTGTAAAAATGATGATAATGCCCTTTTAGCATGAGAGCTGTTTAAAAATATTGCCTGAAATTTCAGCCTGTTTTGGTAGAATGGAGTTTTGGCCTGCCTGGTGACATCATCAGCCAGTATAAGTTAATAGACCATTCTACAAATAACAGCTAGTGTTCTGGTTACTTGTCGCTTCCATTAGGCTCGTCCAATTAGGCCTCTCACTCAGACCATTCGCAGACAGTCATAGCAACATTCTTGCTTGAGACTTTGAAAACAAAAGTATACACATCACACGTGCATTGTGTCCCACCCACCACCCACCAACCCCTCTTTTACGCTACTGCTACTCTCTGTTCATCATATATGCATAGTCACTTTAACCATATCTACATGTACATACTACCTCAATCAGCCTGACTAACCGGTGTCTGTATGTAGCCTCGCTACTTTTATAGCCTCGCTACTGTTTATAGCCTGTCTTTTTACTGTTGTTTTATTTCTTTACCTACCTATTGTTCACCTAATACATTTTTGGCACTACTGGTTAGAGCCTGTAAGTAAGCATTTCACTGTAAGGTCTACTACACCTGTTGTATTTGGCGCACGTGACAAATAAACTTTGATTTGACATGGTTATGGGCTTAAAAACAATACACCTGTATTATGTAAGATATAGAGTTGAAATGTATTACATTTTCAGTTTGCATCCCAATATTACACTTTATATACATCACAGAAGACTGAAATATAACAACACTGTTATGAACATAGAAACACCGGACATAAGAAGCTTATTACCTAAAATGGATCAATTGAAAGTGTGGGTTCACAGCTCCAATCCAGATGTGTTGATCATTACTGAGACGTGGTTAAGGAAGAGTGTTTTGAATGCTGATATTAACCTTTCTGGTTATAACCTTTTTTCGGCAAAGGTGGGGGAGTGACAATCTTTACCAAGGATCACATTCAGTGCTCGGTTGTCTCCAACAAGTCTGTCCCCAAACAATTTGATTTGCTGGTTTTAAGCATTAAACTTTCAAATAGCTCTTTGTTGACTGTTGCTGGGTGCGATCGTCCTCCATCAGCACCGGCTTGTACCCTACCTGCCCTAAGCTCTTACTTTAAGGAGCAGTTCTCTCTCTGTGGGCCTAACCCCAAGAAGTTCTGGAAAAAGATTAAAGACCCGAAGAAAAAACCCTCCTGCTCACAGCTGCCCATGTCCCTTAATGTTGATGATGTGGTTGTTACTGACAAGAAGCACATGGCTGAGCTCTTTAATCACCACTTCATGAAGTCAGGATTCCTATTTGACTCAGCCATGCCTCCTTGCCGTCCAACATTTCCTCATCTCTCACCCCTTCTAATGTGACTATCCCTGATGCTTTTCCTTCCCCCCCCCCCCCCCCCCCCACCTGCCCAGCTACAAAGTTTCTCCCTGAAAGCAGTCACTGAGTCCGAGGTGCTAAAGGAGCTCCTTAAACTTGACCCCAAAAAAACATCTGGGTCAGATGGTTTAGACCCTTTCTTCTTTAAGGTTGTTGCCCCTATCATCGCTAAGCCTATCTCCAACCTTTTTAACCTGTCTCTCCTTTCTGGGGAGGTTCCTATTGCTTGGAATGCAGCCACGGTTCGTCGTTTATTTAAAGGGGGAGATCAAGCTGATCCTCACTGTTACAGGCCTATTTCTATTTTGCCCTGTTTATCAAAAATGGTAGAAAAACTGACTGGCTTTCTTGATGTCTATAGTATTCTCTCGGGTATGCAATCCAGTTTCCGCTCAGGTTATGGATGTGTTGCTGCAACCTTAAAGGTCTTCAATGATGTCACCATTGCCCTTGATTCTAAGCAATATTGCTCAACTATTTTTATTGACATGGCCAAAGCTTTTGACATGGTAGACCATTCCATTCTTGTGGGCCGGCTAAATAGTATTGGTGTCTCTGAGGGGTCTTTGAGCTGGTTTGCTAACTACCTCTCTCAAAGTGTGCAGTGTATAAAGTCAGAAAATCTGCTGTCTCTGCCACTGCCTGTCACCAATGGAGTACCCCAAGGCTCGATCCTAGGCCCCATGTTCTTCTCATTTTATATCAACAACGTAGGTCAGGCAGTAGGAAGCTCTCTCATACATTTATATGCAGTTGATACAGTCTTATACTCAGCTGGCCCCTCCCCGGATTTTGTGTTAAAAGCTCTACAACAAACCTTTCTTAGTGTCCAACAAGCTTTCTATGCCCTTAACCTTGTTCTGAACACCTCCAAAAGAATGGTCATGTGGTTTGGTAAGAAGAATGCCCCTCCTCCCACAGGTGTTATTACTACCTCTGAGGGTTTAGAGCTTGAGGTAGTCACCTCATACAAGTACTTGGGAGTATGGCTAGACGGTGCACTGTCCTTCTCTCAGCACACATCAAAGCTGCAGGCTAAAGTTAAATCTAGACTTGGTTTCCTCTATCGTAATCGCTCCTCTTTCACCCCAGCTGCCAAACTAACCCTAATTCAGATGACCATCCTACCCATGCTAGATTACGGAGACATAATTTATAGTTCGGCAAGTAAGGGTGCTCTCGAGCGGCTATATGTTCTTTACCATTCGGACATGAGATTTGCCACCAATGTTCCTTATAGGACACATCACTGCACTCTATACTCCTCTGTTAACTGGTCATCTCTGTATACCCGTCGCAAGACCCACTGGTTGATATTTATTTATAAAACCCTCTTAGGCCTCACTCCCCCCTATCAGAGATATCTACTGCAGCCCTCATCCTCCACATACAACACCCGTTCTGCCAGTCACATTCTGTTAAAGGTCCCCAAAGCACACACATCCCTGGGTCGCTCCTCTTTTCAGTTCGCTGTAGCTAGCGACTGGAACGAGCTGCAACAAACACTCAAACTGGACAGTTTTATCTCAATCTCTTCATTCAAAGACTCAATCATGGACACTCTTACTGACAGTTGTGGCTGCTTTGTGTGATGTATTGTTGTCTCTAGCTTCTTGCCCATTGTGCTGTTGTCTGTGCCCAATAATGTTTGTACCATGTTTTCTGCTGTTACCATGTTGTGTTGCTACCATGTAGCAATATGTGTATGCGAGTGAGTGTGTGTGGTATCGACCTTGGTAGCCAATGCAACGTGTAGGTTGATGACGTCACAGTGCAATAGCCAGAGTCCTGTTCTTTTCTTCCTGGTTGTGATTAAACGTACTCTCTCTCCCTCCCTCCTATCTGCTGATGACTACAGTATGTAGGTCATAGCTGGTATGCAGCATCCTGCCCATAGTCACGCAGCACACCGAGGACACTTAAGGAGAAAAGGACAGGAAGGAAGTAACTAACCAAGCTATTACAGAACCCAGCAGGGAGTCTGTGGAATTTTCGATTGCATTGACACCCAGACAGAAGGTGGCCTTGGTTTGTGCTGCTGTGATCTGTGACCTGCCAACAGGAGAGCAACTTCTCTGACAGGATCTGAATGTAAACACACACGCACACACATACATACACTGATGCACGTACGCTCACAGATACACACGCAGGCACCCATCACACTCACACATACACAGGTCCCATGGGAGGTGACAGCGGGAGTGTGCAAGAGCCTGAGGACATGCCAGCCGCTGGAGCCTCGTCCTGAGCTGGCATCGTTTGCTGCAATGCGGAGAGGAGGGAGAGAAAGAGAGAGAGTGAGGAAGAGAGGAAGAGAATAGAGAGAGGGGCATAAACTCCCTCACACACAAGCACATTAATTCTGCTTCAAGAGCTCCTTGACCCCCCCCCCCCCCCCAACCCACTACAAACCACCTCTCTTATCCAGGGTGAAAATTAGCAAAGACGGCCCTTTCACCTGAATTATTAAAGTCATGCAGCTTTAAAGAACAACTTTTCTTTTTTATTTTCATTCAAGATGGAGCCCTCCTGTTTTCTTCCTTTTCTCAAAGGATGAAGATGAAGCAAGAAGACAGACAAGGATGGATACGCTGACAGAGCTGAGATTCTACATTGCCGTTTTTGAGTTTAGAGGTTTTTGACAGCTGAAACTATTTTATGTGATAATGCCGCTACTAAATACTGATCCTTAAGAACTTCTTCTATCAGAATGGAAGGCTCCCTTTTTTATTTGTTCATTCTGCCTTTCTGAAGGTTAGTTTTTCATCTTTCAGACTGCCTCCACTGTAGGCTCCATATCTAATTCACAACCAAAACAAAATAACCCTAGAGGAAGTGTTCACTGTAAAAGTAATGAGACTTCTAAATGCATCATATTCTTTCTTTCATCAACTTCACATTATGAAGGAAAAGGCCACACAACCTAGCAGGGGCAGATTGGCCATCTGGCAATTCTGGCAAATGCCAGATGGGCTAGACAATTTTTGGGGGCTGGTCGAAGTTGACACACCAAAATATTTTTTTGGTATATAAAAATAAAGCAATGAAAATGTGACATGGCCTGCAACCTTTTAAGAAAAATGTTTAAGGTTTTTGTGCAATTTCTCTATTATACTACTCTGTAATGAGCCTTTGGCTGATCAGTGGGTAACAGCCGGCTCCCCACATTCAAAATCAAACGCTGCATAATAATAATAATTAACACTAAGGGTAGGTGTTGATTCAGGGGAACATGTTAGTCTGGAGCCCTGTAATAGTAATTAACACTAAGGGTAGGTGTTGATTCAGGGGAACATGTTAGTCTGGAGCCCTGTAATAGTAATGAACAGTAAGGGTAGGTGTTGATTCAGGGGAACATGTTAGTCTGGAGCCCTGTAATAGTAATTAACAGTAAGGGTAGGTGTTGATTCAGGGGGACATGTTAGTCTGGAGCCCTGTAATAGTAATTAACACTAAGGGTAGGTGTTGATTCAGGGGAACATGTTAGTCTGGAGCCCTGTAATAGTAATTAACAGTAAGGGTAGGTGTTGATTCAGGGGAACATATGATAGGCACACATTTGCAAGATACTGTAGCCTAAGTCTTTTGCTTGGCTTTAAAACATTTACGGCTTCCGTAAACGACCCCACATCCATGATCTCCAGCACCAAACCAGTGTCTACATATGTGAAAACTGTTTGTTTCTGTGATCCGTGATTAAAAAAGATAAGAAGAAAGCTCCTAAAAAAATGCTTCTCTGTGACATCACTCTGATCTGTTCCACCTGTTATTGTGATTGTCTCCACCTCCTCCAGATGTCGTTTATTTTCACCAGTGTATTTATCCCTGTGTTTCCTGTCTCTCTGTGCCAGTTTGTCTGTATGTTTTCAAGTCAACCAGCGTGTTTTTCCCCCATGCTCCTGTTTTCTATTATCTTTTTCTAGTCTTCCTGGTTTTAACCTTTGCCTGCTTTTTTTCTGGACTCCGTACCCACCTGACCCTCTGCTTGCCCTGACATCGAGCCTGTCTGCAACTTTGTACCTCTTGGACTCAGAATCTGGTTTTGACCTTTTGCCAGTCCACGCCCATTCTCTTGACTACTCCTTTTGGATATAATTAAACAACTAAGACTCTAACTATCTGCCTCCTGTGTCTGCATCTGGGTCTTGCCTTGTGCCCTTATAATCACAGGGTAGGATTAAAAGTTTAAAAAAATGTGATTTTCAAATCCTGCCACGAGTTTCTAGCCAAAGGGAGGGTATTTTTTTGCTCCCCACATCACTGTGAATCTCATAGTGTTTGAAAATCACTGTTCTTAAAATGTTGTAACTTTTGATGATGTCATCAGGTAGAACCTTTTAACTTTATATGTTTTCCTACAAAACGTGGATATGTGCCGTTTCACATATGTAGACACTGGTATTGTGCTGGAGATAATGAAAATGAGATTGAAAAGTGGTGGAATAGCCCTTTAAGCAGACAGACAGACAGACCGAGAACAAAAAGCACAGTGACAGCAGAGAAAATACTGAGAGAGACAGGCAGCACAACAGGGAGGCAAACAAAATGGCTAGAACAGAGGCACAGTTATAGTGGTGAGTTGTATCTCCAGTGGGGCTTTTACATATTGTATTTGTTTTAAACATGAGCTTGTTAAAAAAGAGGAGAAGGACCATCTCTCGCCAGTCACTGGTACAGAAATAGTTGAGAAATGCTGCACTGCACTGAAGATCCCTTTTGGGTTCCAGGTAGAACCCTCTGTGGAAAGGAGTGAGTTGGCAGTGGGCACAGTGATGTGGGCTGGCACGGATAAAATGCCAGGGCCTAATTTTTGTCCCAGTCCGCCCATGCAATGTAGCAGGAGATGAATTAAGCTTTATTTAACTCATAAATGTGACTAGGCAGATGAAGGATTTGTAATAAAGCAACATTAAACTTTCTTTTTTGGAAGTAAAGCAGGCAAGAGACAAGTTTGTCCTTTATCTAACTTCTATTCATATGATCCGGATGACCAGGTGCTTTCGCTCTCTGAGGCTGAAGTGAGGAAAACTCTCAACCAGATGGCATCCCTGGCCGCGTCCTCAGAGTGTGTGCTGACCAGCATGCTAACGTCTTCTCGGACATCTTCAACCTGTCTCTCTCCCAGGCTGTTGTCCCCACCTGCTTTAAGGATGCCACCATCGTCTGGATCCTGGACTTCCTGATGGGCAGACCACCACCGGCTGTGAGCATTGGTAACAACACCTCCTCCACACTGACTCTTAACACAGGGGGCCCCCAGGGGTGTGTCCTCAGTCCTCTGCTGTACTCCCTGTTCACCCACGACTGTGTGGCTTTGCACGACACCAACTCCACCATCAAGTGTGCCGATGACACCACAGTTGTAGGCCTGATAGGGAACATGCTCCGATCCACATCAACGAGACTGCAGTAGAGAGAGTCACAAGTTAGGTTCCTCAGTTTTTACATCACCGAGGACTTCTCATGGACCAACAACACCACTACTCTTATCAAGAGGGCACAACAGTGTCTCTACTTCCTTTCAAAAAACTATTGCTGCTCCATCGAGAGCGTCTGGATCGGTTGCATGACAGCCTGGTACGGTAATTGCTCCGTCCATGACCGCAAGGCTCTCTAGATGGTGGTGAAGACGGCCCAGTACACACATACACACATTCATGCTACCCACAAATCACAACTGATGTTACCAGACTCTTAATACTGCTCATTTTATACACTGCCTCCATCCCCCCTTCCTAATACACATGTAAATATTGAACTCTAAATGGTACCTTTCTGTATTCTACTTATACTAAATTGTTTATTCTATTCCACTGAGCCATTTACTTTATGTTCATATTCTTATCTTGTATTTGTTGCTGCATTGTCGAGAAGGAACCTGCAAGTAAGAATTTCGTTAGACAATATATACCATGCGTATCCCGTATATACGACTGTTACAACTTGAAACATATTTAATACACTCATAGATTAAAGGGTTCCAAAAGGGCTCTGCGGCTGTCCCCATAGGAAAACCCTTTTTGGTTCCAGGTTGAACTCTTTTGGGTTCTATGTGGAACCCTCTGTGGAAAAGGTTCTACAATTAACACCAAAGGGTTCTACCTGTAATCAAAAGGGTTCTACATGGAACCAAAAGGGTTTCTCCTATGGGGAAAGCCAGATAACCCTTTTTGGTCCTAGATAGCATCTTTTTTTCTAAGAGTGTAGGTTGATGCCACAATATTGAAATGGCATGGCTTTGGTTGGCAGGGTTTGAACCTCAGGTCTAAGGTTGATGACGTGTAACGGCTGTTGGAAGGAGAGGACCAAGGTGCAGAGTGGTACGTGTTCATCCTTTTATTAATGGAACTAAACACTGATTAACAAAACAAAGAGAACTAACAAAACAGAAACAGTTCTGTCTGGTGCAGACACAACACTACCCACAAACACGCAGTGGGAAAAAGCTACCTAAGTATGGTTCTCAATCAGAGACAACGATAGACAGCTGCCTCTGATTGACAACCACACGGCCAAACAACAAAGAAATACAAAACATAGAAAATTAACATAGAATGCCCACCCTATTCACACCCTGGCCTAACCAAAATAGAGAATAAAAGCCTCTCTATGGCAGGGCGTGACATGACGTCACAGTGCGATGCTAACTTGACCATCCACTACATACTCTAAGGACCCACAGCAGCAGGTCATCTCTGGCCAGGTTAAACTGCACAACCCCAGAGGAAGGGTCTTGTGAATGACCTAACAAGATTAGGACCATCTGATCCTCTTGAGAAAAGTCTTCCTTCGACGTGACCCACAACTTAATCTCTGTGACGTCACTCGCAACGTGGTGACACCAGTGTTGACGGGATCAATCCCGTTCAGTTTCCGTTTTTTTGGGATGGAAGTCCAGAGCTGAGCCACAGCCCTTACAATAAAATATGTCACATTTGTGAAATCACATTTTCACTTGTGAAATCGCTGTTTTCACATGTCGAGCTTAAATTTCATATATTAAACCATATTTTCACATCTATTACATTTAGAGTTCACATGTTAAAACCCCCTTTTCACAGGATATATATTTTTTTATACCTCACGTGAATTGTAGTTGCGGTTATCGGATATGCAGTTTTACATGTGAAAAACTTTCTCACTTGAGGATCTCACGTTCACATGTGGAATTTGCAGTTTCACATGTAAGAAAACTCCACGTGTCAAAACCTTGGTCTAATGGTCAAGGTGTTGGCTTGTCCTGTGGAAGACCCAGGTTCTAATCCTGGCAGTGACAAAAACACATGTGAACATCTTGGTCTAATGGTCAAGGTGTTGGCTTGTCCTGTAGAAGACCCAGGTTCTAATCCTGGCAGTGACAAAAACACATGTGAACATCTTGGTCTAATGGTCAAGGTGTTGGCTTGTCCTGTGGAAGACCCAGGTTCTAATCCTGGCAGTGACAAAAACACGTGAAATTGTGAAATGTTGGGAAACCATGTGTCTGAGTCATGTGAAAAATCCATGTGAAACTTCACGTGTCTGAAAACCAAGTGTCATGTCTCACTGGTCTATTTGTCCCATGTGATTTTTTTTCACATGCTCTTCTCACGTTTTTTCTTGTGTTTTTTTTTTTTAATCGAGAGTTCCACTTGCTGTTTGTATACAGTATTTTGATGTCTACTAATCTCTCTGATATAAATGTTTTGGTAAAATCGTCAGTTATCCTTTCATATAGAAGCCTAATGCTGAGACAGTGACACTGATAAGTTACGCCTCCGGCTGCAAGATTTGTGTCTCCAGAAGAATTCATGTTCGTGTCTTTCTATGCTTAACAAACAATTGACATTGTTGCTTGCTGGAGTAGAGGCTCTTTTTGTGTGTGGGTGGATGTGTGTGTGGGATGGGAAACTGTGTCAAGGTTGCAGCCATTAGCTCATGTGGCATTCTGTTTTGAAAGTGCTAGCAGGAGATAAGTCTATACATTTTTACTACCATCCTCCCCTCTCTCTCCAGTCAGCCACTGTACAGACAGCAACGGCAACCGAAGCCAAGTGAAGCCTATTGAATTATCAACTTGGCTGTCATGGGCTGCGGGCTACGGCAGGATCATTATTTTTATTGTCGGCGGCTGAGGCAGCACTTACTGTAACAGATGGGACAATTATTTGTCAAGCTCCATTAAATATTAATGGGTGGGGGTTGAATATTGGAGGTGGAGAGACATTGTCTGCAGTTTAGCCTTATTGCTACAGTACGTGCCCCAGACTCCACCATCTCATCTCAGAAACCCAACCTCAGGCTGAGCAGTTGGCATCTGTTTTTTCTAGTAACATTGTAACCTCCTCCACTAACTTACACACACACACCCACACCCACACTGCCCACACTGTCCACCCTTTCCTGCATACGTTAGCATGTACAGTACACCTACTCATTCAAGGTTTCTTTTTATGTTCTACATTGGCTGTGTAAGGGTTATTTGACCAAGAAAGAGAGTGATGGGGTGCTGCATCAGATGACCTGGCCTCCACAATCACCCGACCTCAACCCAATTGAGATGGTTTGGCATGAGTTGGACCGGCAGAGTGAAGGAAAAGCAGCCAACAAGCGCTCAGCATATGTGGGAACTCCTTCAAGAATGTTGGAAAAGCATTCCAGGTGAAGCTGGTTGAGGGAATGCCAAGATTGTGCAAAGCTGTCATCAAGGCAAAGGGTGGCAACTTTGAAGAGTCTTATATCTAAAATATATTTTGATTTGTTTAACACTTTTTTGGTTACTACATGATTCCATATGTGTTATTTCATAGTTTTGATGACTTCACTATTATTCTACAATGTAGAACATAGTAAAAATAAAGAAAAATCCTTGAATGAGTAGGTGTGTCCAAACTTTTGACTGGTACTGTACATGTATACACACACACACACACACACACACACACACACACTACAACACAAGGACACACACACACACAATGTTATTCCCTACATTTCACAGTTGTTCTAGGTTTAATAGAGTTATTGTGAACCCAAACAGAAAAAAAGAAGAGAGAGAAAAATAAAGAATTGATTCTGTCTTTAGAGACTGTAGACAGAGATTGGACAAGGCCGTTCAAATCTCTTTTTGACTGCAGGTGGAGGAAACCCTATCTGTAGTCTGAAAGCAAAACAATGGGTCTCTTCTTGAAGCAGTGAGCTCAGAGGGAGCCCAGCCAAGACAGAGTCTGTTCCACAGGAATAGACCTTGGCAGAGCCACACAGGTCATCTGCTGTACAACAGACTGACACGTAGACAACTGGGGCCCTGAAGTTCTCTATACAGTCACTATAACACTTATCTACTGTACAAGCAGACTTACACGTAGACAACTGGGCCCTTACAACAACAAAAAAGTGACATTTGGCATTTCACATGTGGCTGTTTTCACATTGAGCTTAAATTTCACATTTGAAACCATATTTTCACATGTATTAAATTCAGAGTTCACATGTTCAAGTTAACTCAAGTTGACTTTTTGTAATTTATATGAAATTTTTCACATGATTTGTTCATACATGTGTGTTTATACTGTACACGTGTCCGAAAACCACATGAAGTCCTCTGTACAGTCCCTATAACACATAATTTCCTCGTCGCCATATCAAGTGCACAGACAGCATGTTTGTGTACATAGGCTACAGGTAGTATGTGCATGCGAGGATGTGCTGTACGTTCTTGTGCCAATTGTAGTGAATATATGTTTATGAAGTGTGTGCGCGCGTGCTTGCAGGCATGTGCGTACGTGTGTGTGGATCAAGGTAGATCAGACAGAACATAGGGTTTTGTATTGCATGACGCATACATAGTACCACTCACGTGTAACACATGCAGTGGTCTCAACTGCGAAGCTGTAATGGACCTTAATGGCCCTTGGAACAGACACATGTAAACACACATCTCGTGATGCTCAGACATTGAGCCACATGTCACGCTCTGGGCAAACATATCACGTTAAGTGCATACAGTAATCCTCACACAGTAATCTTCACTCAATCATCTGTGATACTATCCCCATGCCTAAGAATTTGTTTATTCAACAACATCTAGAGTGCGGATGTGGGCATCGTTCTCCATGCACCGTTTGCATCAAGGATTTATGTAGACACACGCACATGCACACCACCCACTCACACATGCAGGTCCCAGAACCACAACAGACTTTTCCCATGGTGCGTCTGTTCCTGATCTGTCATATCACTACAAGTCATAGGCCGCTTTGCTGGCTCACCCACTCACAATCCAGTCTCTCACAGAGAGTGCTACAGGCTGGAGGATCTGCCCGGTAACAATGCCATGACTGTACCCAGCGGGCCATGCAAGAGGCAGCCTCTGCTGCCCTAACATAAGCCTGTCGTGCCTCTCCTCTCAGCATCACGCTAGTGAGCAGGCAGGCAGGCAGAGGAGCCTGCTCTCTGTGGGTGAGTCACAGACAGTCAAGCCATCACGACACAGCGAGAGGAGGGTGACGCTAGTCTGTTTATTGAGTAGCACAATGTAGAATGGGATGAGAGATGAGTGTCTCAGAAGTGCAAACAAACCTGACTTACATACAGCACAGTGGTTATGTCTTCCCAGTGGGTGAATGGGACTGCAATGCCTTGTGGTTCATGAAATGGCTAGCCTTTTAGGGCTCTACAAATTATTTAGTGCAGCATTAATATGGAACTTAGCATACCCGTAATATACCCACAGCACATGCCTGCACATGCAAGTGTAGTAACAAGCCAAATTAGGTGAAATGTTGCATGTAGATATCATAGTGATTCTGTAATAACTGTCCAAGTTGGTTTAATCCGAGTAGATGTAGCCAGTTACTAAATATAATTTTGTTTCTCAGAGGAGAGCAAAATTATGCCAACTTTAATCCACAGATGACATATTTCATCCATTTATTGGGCATAATTAGCATTAGATGATTAGCATTAGATCAGGAATGGTTATCTCCCTAAAGCCAGGAAAAAGATTTCTGGAAAAAATATATACAAATTGGATGAAGCCTGTAATGGGCCTGGCACTCATATTACTGGGGGAAATGAGTTTAACCCATTAAATAACCAATTAAATAATCCATTAAATAACCCATTAAATAACCCATTAACCTCCAGATCTGTGCTCACCAGTGTTATGTTTAGATAAGAGCTTTGTGGCTATGAATGAGATCAGAATTTCTCTCTGTGGATGAGTAATAAGCCCATGTCAGGGGATACTGCTCTGCCCTCTTCTTGTGGTATAAATAGCCAGTTGGGATACAACATAGTTGGCTCTGTGATGTTGAAATGTCCTCTTTTCAATGTTATACTAGCTGATCAGTATAAACCCCAGGGGGTCAAAGAGCCACGAGATTAGGCTGGGACTCGGGTCAGTTGAGCCACAGTCAACCTGCAGACCGTAAACTAGCCTTTAGTGTGTAACCTGTCGGTCAGATTAGAGCAGACCTCCTTTGTGAGAATGTAAATTATTGTCTCATCTTGGCGACTGCCACAGTGGAGGGATTGGGACCAGTGTGGAAAGCGAGGTGCTAAGAGTGTTGTGGGGGACAGACATGAGACAAAACTTTCTTTTATCAGCGGGATTTGGCCCAGATTTAGCCACCACTGTGGTGGATACTGTGAGAATCTCCAACACACGGACAATTGGCACGCTTTCAAAGGCGCATCTTTAAAAAACAAAGGCGCTGTTGGTATTATTGAATTGATTGATGTGATCCAGTGAGCCGCTGAGTTGTTGTGAGGGGAGATACAGTTATGCACAGGGATGATCCCAGTCCTACACAAACCTAGCAGATGAGAATGTCATACATAGAGTATAGGCCTACTCCCTCTGATTTCTGTGATATTCTAGAATGTTTTGCGGTTTGGCCTCTGAATAATAGAGGCAATTTGGAGGGAACATGGCATTCATAGCGTGTTTGAGTGCTACTTCTTACTCTCTCTTACACATTATAGCCTATTGCAGTCATGCCTATGGCCCACTTGTAAAAAGCCTAAGTTTAGCTAAGATATCTGATGCAACATCATTAAAGAATCTGTCACTGAATCTATATAATTGTGGTATTTTTTAGCAAAAATGTAAGATGTACTGTTCTCTTCTATTTTCCTCATACACTGTAGGCTCCTTCTCACACAAGTAAATGCAACAACGCATAAGTGTAACGCTCGTCGAAATGGGTAGACCAAGGCACAGCGTGATTTGGGTTCATCATCACTTATTTAAATGTGAACCAGCAACAAAACAATAAAGAGAAACAAACAAACGAAGGTACAGCGTTGTAGGGCTCAAAAGCAACAATACAAAACAAGATCCCACAAACAATAGGTGGGAAAAGGCTACCTAAATATGATCCCCAATCAGAGACAACGATAGACAGCTGCCTCTGATTGGGAACCATACCAGGCCAACATAGAAATACAAAAACTAGACTACACATAGAAATAATAAACTAGAACACCCCTCAGTCATGCCCTGACCTACTCCACCATAGAAAATAAAGGCTTTCTATGGTCAGGACGTGACAATAAGCCTATAGGCCTACAGCGCATAACATTAAAGAGACAGAACGATGAAAACCGTTGACCATCAAATTCAAGGGTCTAAAAACATGCAAACACACTTTTCATTAGTAGGTAGTCGGGTCACCAAGGAATTGGCTGCAATGCAAAGCCAACCTTATCATGTCCAATTGCGCGCCATGAGAGAACACAACCGGCAGAATGCCTCTAGATCTACTCTGTGGGGAAGAAGGAAAAACAGCTGCTAAGATCACATTGGCCCCTGAGCTTACTGTATATAGACCCAGTTTTCTCCATGTGGTTATTGTACAGGATTTATTCTGTAATTAATCTGCCTTACAGGTGATTAAAGGCCCAGGGCAGACAGAATTCAGTTGTTCCTGTGTTTTATATCATATTGTACAACAGCTGATGAAACTAACACTGTAAAAGTGTGAAAATATTGGATCAGTGTTATTTCCTGATAGATGCTGATTGAAAATACAAATCTACACAGGACCTTCTAATCACCAGGTTTACTGTATGCCCTCGGCGGAGTTTGGGCTATCACCATGCAGTAAATTAGTTACTAGACCAACAACAAAGAGAGTTCCAAACCTCTCTGTCAATAACAGTTACTTTTCAGTTTTCACCTTCCCACTCAGACCACTCCCATACAGTCCTAACTAAATTTTTGCTTGAGAAATCATGTTTTGCTAAAAAGCTATTTTTTGCACATTTTAAGGAAATCTAATACGGTAGCTAGGTTTCCATCCAATTTGTGTCAGATTTTAATGTGAATATTCTAAAATCTGCATAAAACAATATGTGCATATTCCAACCAGAGATGCGTTTCCATCAAACTGACTTGTGCGGATAAAAGGCTGCATGTGATGATGTAGTGCACATAAAAATAACTTTTGTGGTTAAATTCCCATGTAGCAAATAACAAATACAAGTTAAATGGGTTTCCATCGCATTTTCAACTCTACTGATGATTTTGTCACAAACAACGGTTGCATTATATAGCAAATGTGCCCACTCTGGTCTTGGCACACGTGCCCAAGTCAACACCTCGCAAATACAGTGCTGGTAGGCTACCTATATTACATTATGAGATTATTATGGATAAGAGCAATATTATTTGTATTTGTCAAACGGCAGCCAAGCATCGATCATCATGTCACCAGAATAAGACCCTCAATATTTATAGGAAAGGAGCATCAAGATCACCATGCACTTTCACCACCCTGTGAAGAATTTTATCTGTAGCCGAATGAGCTATATGCTTTTCCGAGTCGTAATGGGAGGACCACACAACACATCATTGCATCACTCCAAGTTTACTTTGATATGATGGTTATTATATTAATATTTGCGCATAAAGGCATTTCCACCGCCCTTTCTCGCATATTTAATTTTACCGACACAAAAATATCCCACTATCTCGAAACAAACAAATTGTCTGTAGTCATTTATAAATTTGTACCGGCATTTCATGTTTCCATCAGCTGGGTGGTGACTTTTTCCATGCATCAGGTAATTCATCTGCATGAAATGGTTGGATGGAAACGTGGATAGTAAGGTACTTAATTGTTACCCAGAAATAATTTGATATTGATATAAAATACGTCTGCATTGGGCCTTTACGAATTCCGTTCACGGGTGCTCAAGTTAAAGGGTAGCTAAGCTATAATTATATCCTGTGAGTTGTGGGCAGGGCACGGCCCATTATTGTAGCGTGAATGACAACGTATTAGCATACTCAACGGGAGACTTTTCATTTTCCCTCTGATTGTTTGATAGTAATTATGGCTTGCTTTATCGACTGCAACAACTGCTCAATCATAGTAAAGATGAAGTATCGCATCACCCACGCCCCAATGTCTATTGAGATGTTGTTTGTGTAATGTTGTTGATACAAGAGCAGGGAGAATAGCATGGGAGGAGAGTGTGCTGTTCATGCATTACAAACCATCAGTGTTATTCTAGATGAGCTCAGTGTTAAGACCGCTGTTCCCTTCTTCTTTATCAGTGTTTCTACTTTGCTCTCCAATATTTCACTTCAATTTTTTGGATATCACTGAAAGAGCCCATTGTACAAATCAGTCGGCCATAAAAATGCATCTACCTTGCATAGTCCTTCTAGACAAGACTTCTCGTCTCAATATCGTCTTCTTACAGCAATGTAGTACTGCAGAATAGCCAGTGTACAGTATCTTTCAATCTATCTTAGACTCAGGTTACATATTGGACACAATGTTGTCTGTCGGCACTTGACTTATATAACTAACTATAACTGTACAGTACAGGGCCCAGGGCGAGGGTTACTGACTCCTCGCTCTTTGCACAGTATCAGTTCTGTTCCTGCAATACGATGTGCAGTGGCACGTGGGCTGCCTCTCTCTCTTTCTTTCCATCTCTCCATCTCTCTCACTCTGCCTCATTCTTCCTTGCTCTCTCACATAACTGTGGAGCCATGCCTGTGTTTGAAGCGATAAGCCCAGGTCACTCACACACACACACAACACAGAGAGGTTGGTCTTCCCATTAGTGATGCTGGCCTCATTGTGTCCACACAAAGAACATGCCCTGGGCTCTCCCTCCGTGGAACAGATCAGCTGCCTCTCTTAAGTCCTTTATTAATGGAATCGCAATCTCTCCATCAGCACCGAGCCCTCCGTTTATGTAACCACAATACTGGAAATCCAGTCCCAGATAACCACATGAGTACAGGGCATGGTGGGGATCATCAGATGTACATACTGGTGCCATGCGACCCTTTATCTGTAGTGCTAGTGGAGTTTGCCAGGTATGGTCAGAGTCTTAGTGATCACCAGTGAAACAGCAAACGTTTTGGTTTCATTGTATTTTACAGTTAGTCCGCTACAACTGATCAATGTCTTGATGCTATGTGCCTAGAATACATCAAATAAGTGGATCGGCTGGGTACACTCAAGGAGGGGTTGGGATTGGAAACACTGCCTTACTGTAGATATACTGACATATACTGTAGCTACAGTTGAAGTCGGAAGTTTACATATACTGAGGTTAAGAAACTATAGTTTTGGCAAGTCGGTTAGGACATCTACTTTGTGCATGACAAGTCAATTTTCCAACAATTGTTTACAGACAGATTATTTAACCTATAATTCACTGTATCACAATTCCAGTAGGTCAGAAGTTTACATACATTAAGTTGACTGTGCTTTTAAACAGCTTGGAAAATTCCAGAAAATGGTGTCATGCCTTTAGAAGCTTCTGATAGGCTAATTGACATCATTTGAGTCAATTGGAGGTGTACCTGTGAATGTATTTTAAAGCCTACCTTCAAACTCAGTGCTTCTTTGCTTGACATCATGGGAAAATCAAAAGAAATCAGCCAAGATATCAGAAAAAGAATTGTAGACCTCCACAAGTCTGGTTCATCCTTGGGAGCAATTTCCAAATGCCTCAAGGTACCACGTTCATCTGTACAAACAATAGTACACAAGTATAAACACCATGGGACCACGTAGCCATCATACCGCTCAGGAAGGAGACGCATTCAGTCTCCTAGAGATGAACGTACTTTGGTGAGAAAAGTGTGAATCAATCCCAGAACCACAGCAAAGGACCTTGTGAAGATGCTGGAGGAAACAGTTACAAAAGTATCTATATCCACAGTAAAATGAGTCCTATATCGGCATAACCTGAAAGGCCGCTCAGCAAGGAAGAAGTCACTGCTCCAAAATCGCCATAGAAAAGCCAGACTGCGGTTTGCAACTGCAGATGGGGACAAAGATCGCACTTTTTGGAGAATGTCCTCTGGTCTGATGAAACAAAAATAGAACTGTTTGGCCATAATGACCATCGTTATGTTTGGAGGAAAAAGGGGGAGACTTGCGAGCCGAAGAACACCATTCCAACCGTGAAGCACGGGGGTGGCAGCATCATCTTGTGGGGGTGCTTTGCTGCAGGAGGGACTGGTCTACTTCACAATATAGATGGCATCACGAGGAAGGAACATTATGTGGATATATTGAAGCAACATCTAAAGACATCAGTCAGGAAGTTAAAGGTTGGTCGCAAATGGGTCTTCCAAATGGACAATGACCCCAAGCATACTTCCAAAGTTGTGGAAAAATGGCCTAAGGACAACAAAGTCAAGGTATTGGAGTGGCCATCACAAAGCCCTGACTCCGGCAGCTCCGACCAGGCGGGAGACTCCGGCAGCTCAGGACAGACGGGAGACTCCGGCAGCTCAGGACAGACGGGAGACTCCGGCAGCTCAGGACAGACAGGAGACTCCGGCAGCTCAGGACAGACCTGCTGGAGTCGCCCACCTGTCCCGGAGCTGCCGGAGTCGCCCGCCTGTCCCGGAGCTGGGACAGGTAAATGCCCACCCAAACCCTCTAAATGCCCACCCAAATGCCCACTAAATGCCCACTAAATGCCCACCCAAACCCTCCCCTATAGGTTCAGGTTTTGCGGCCAGGGTCCACACCTATGTCTTTATTTTAGTTGGTAAGGGCGTGAGTTGGGGTGGGCATTCTTTGTTGTTTTTCTATGTTTTGTTCTGTTGTTATATTTCTATGTGTTTGGCCTAGTATGGTTCTCAATCAGAGGCAGGTGTCAGTCGTTGTCTCTGATTGGGAGCCATATTTAGGTAGCCTGTTTTCTATTGTGTTTTGTGGGTGGTTGTATCCTGTGTTAGTGTTTTCACCATATGGGACTGTTTCGGTTGTTTGTTTGTTTGTACTTTTGTTATTTTTGTTCAGTGTTCTGTTGATTTATTAAATATATCATTATGGACACTTACCACGCTGCACATTGGTCTGATCCTTGCTACTCCTCCTTTGAAGAAGAGGAATTCCGTTACAATTATTCTGACATTTCACATTCTTCTAATAAAGTGGTAATCCTAACTGACCTAATATTTTTACTAGGATTAAATGTCAGGAATTGTGAAAAATTGAGTTTAAATGTATTTGGCTAAGGTGTAGGTAAACTTCCGACTTCAACTGTATATGGGTCTGATTTATACGGGTGTCTACTGACTAGGTGACCTGGTTTCTATGGTCTTTTGAGCTCCAACTCTCTCATCTGAAATGTACTCTTCTTCTAGCGATTCAATGGCTTCTACCTGGCTGGAGCACGGGTATAGTTTACTGTGACCCTGGCTGGGTTGGTTGGCGTCTCTGCTTCAGTGGTTGGTGTGCCATAGAAGTGAGCAGGTCTGACATTGCTGATCACACTCAGGACCTGGTATGGAGATAAGGCTGAGATGGGGGTCATTCATGAGAACCAGTTACATTTTTTGATGGCTTTATTAGTTTTGGTTAGTTCCGGGTCATTTGTCTATGATTTAGCCTGTGTCTCAGCTCTATGCAATAGCACCGCCATGACTTCATAGCATGCAATGGCCAATGTTTCTTAATCCATTCCTGGGAGACCACAGTTCCACCACATCTGTGAGGACTACAGAAGTACACCTAGACTGTCTGAAATCAAGGGGGGGGGGGGGGGGGGGGGGGGGGCATGCGGCCATGTGGAAACTGGTAATACTTACTGCTGACCATAGCTGAAGTCATCAGGTTTGCAGGCTGAGCTCTTTCATCAGTATGGATCCCATTAGATTGACCAGTCTCCTGAGAGTGGGCCTGCCGGAGGAAGAGAACAGAGAGATGGATGGACGCCTCTCACTTTAACTGTCGCTTGGATCTGCACAGTGCCGTCCTCAGTCAACTGTTTTTATGCCTAGTAGAGACACAATGGAATAGTGATCACGTTAGCTATCCAGCAGATTTGTTGAAAATTGGTTCAGATATCTCCTCAGGACATAAACTAATAATAAAACTGCTTGGTGGAGGACAAGTGTACAATAAGCTATAGATATAGCAGTACACACAATAACAAACATATTACCACAGATTGAGTGGTTCCATTACCAACCAGCTATGTTGACAACATCACCTAACAGGGAAACGTTTGTGTGGTTACGTTGACAGACTAGTTGAGATCTAGGCTAACAGCTAGATACGGTAAACACAATCCTAGCGCTGTTTGTTAGCCTATTTGTGTGGAACAGATCCAGCCTCTGCAACCCATTCTCCACTCCATACACAGGCCTCTCTCTGTTTCCCCCCTGCAGATAAAATTACTGTAATCTTCTCCTATCAGGCAAACAGAGAGAGCCCCTGCTAGCCAGCGGAGAGCTATCTAACTAGCATATTGCGACTTTCACAGCTAATAACACCCCTAATGGGGTTATTTGTGCAGTGCAGATTGGAAATGTTGACACGGTGGTTAGATAAAGTTGGAGAGGGGTCGGTGTGCTACAGTAGTTTACAGTAGGGAGGGTAAGGTATACAGATGGTTTATTCAACTTTTGTAACCTGAGTCTCCCTGACCATGTTAGAGCGTGGGAGTCATACCTGAGCAATTGGCAAAGTCCTGAAAAAGTATAGAGATGATAGACTTATGTGGGGTATACAACATGATACCCAACTATCAGGTCTTTCTCTGGGTACCATGGAAACAGCTGTCCCAGTTCAGTGAGTCAAGACACACGCACAGTGAACTAATAACACTAGTCTACTTCCCAATTTGAGTTATTGAGGCAGTCACACAGCCACACAGGAATAATGAATAGGATAAACACCCTTTCCCTCCTAGAGACATTTGTAGTAGGCTATAACAAGAAAAAATGATAAAATACTTAAGAATTCTACATGGGTAGGATTCAACATTGAGGATTCACCCAAACGTGCTCCTCTTCAGTATTCAGCCCAGTAACATCAGATGTGAAGAGTCTTCTGGGAGAACTCTGCTATCACAAGGCCCACGCAAAACCCACTCACTGACACCCTTACACTGCCTGATGACCCATTTATGTGTGTGTATATATATATATGTGTAAGTGTGTGTGTGTGTGTGTGTGTGTGTGTGTGTGTGTGTGTGTGTGTGTGTGTGTGTGTGTGTGTGTGTGTGTGTGTGTGTGTGTGTGTGTGTGTGTGTTGTACCCACATGTAGGTGTTCTGTACAGTATGTTTGTGTGGGTGGAGGTCACTGACAGGCGAAAGTGGTTTTTGGAATCCTTTTATTTTACAAATCCTTTGTAGAAAACTTTTCTTCAAAGCCTGTTCAGACTTCTGTCAGTACATTTGGAATCAATGCCCAACACTCACCCAAAATAGGTCGAATTTTAGGGGAATGATAGTCAGGGCACAAAAATAGAATGGGTACAACAAACACAACTTCTGGTTGGTTCTCCAAATGCGTCGTCCGGGTTAGGGTTTGACCAGGGTAAACCGTCATTAAATAAGAATTTGTTTGCCGAGGTAAATCAAGGTTAAAATAAAAATCTCAGCGATCTGCATCTCTGCCCAAAACTCACCAACACTTTTTGTTGTTGCATAGCTATTACACGGCATCATGTCAGATAGATTGCTGAAGCCATTTGGTGATGAGACATGACAATCCAATAGCTTTGCTGACAGTAATGGCTTCATTTAAATGCAGAACATTCACAGTGGCAAATCCCACTTAAGTGACAGATGTTGTTTTTTTACATTCCTTTTTAATACACAGCCAGAGAGCTGTCCTGATTCAGCCTTGTGAAGTGCCAGAGGACCCAAATACTCTAATCTGGTTAAATGTTGGTTCTGTGTGGAGAGCCTTCTGGTGGGTCACTGAGGCTCAATGGTCCGGATATGTGGTTACACTCCCGCTCTTCCCCAAGTGAATCCTGCTGGGCTGACAAACACACACACACACACACACACACACACACACACACACACACACACACACACACACACACACACACACACACACACACACACACAGAGACATAGGCTAGCTCTGTAACACACTCATAGAGAGAGACACGGATATACATGTGTACACACACACGCACAAACACACACACTGGTTTACACTATTAATCAGCTTAATCTTTGCGCCCTCATCCCCATCCCCCTCACTCACACACAGCCAGACCCACACACCACACCCTCACAGGATTCAGCTGTTAACCCCTGTGTGTGTGGGTCTAATCCTTCAAGTTGACAGACAGATGGTTATTAAGCACCACTGTGCCATTGTTCTGAGGCCGGGTTTGTAGGAGTTCCATTGTCTTAGAAAAGTGCCTGCTCGAGTAATTTGGCAAAATATCTCCTATACTGTCAACAGGGACAATAGAGCCAGAGGACAGACAGGGGAGCTGCACTCTCTAGAGCACACATGATGGCTGCCTATATTCCTTGCACAAATGATGGCAGGAATATGAGGGCTTAATGCGTTGTACAAAATGATGGCTAAAATATATGGGTTGTTCCAGTGAGGTTCAGCCATAGACCGTATAAACATCTGTATTTCTCAGGCTTTGGTTATGGGCTGGGAAGTCTGTCCAGCCTAGCCTAATGTGATACATGAAACATAATGAGGCAAATGTAATGCAGATGTGTTGTAATGAGTGAGAGAGAAAAAATTTAACATAATTTAAAAAAGAAGCCACAGACGATTTAGTCTTAAAAGCTTTATAACTGTCATTTTAGCCGAGATATGCTGTATAAAGACAGGAGTGACGCCGTTAAGAATTCACATCATTTTTAGACATTCTATATTTCTGTAATTAGTGATGTCAGTCTTGAGGCACACTTTCTGAGCTCAGGTATTGTGTACAAAATGGAGGGCACCAACATCTTTCTTTCAGACTTAAAGTGGGTTATATTGCACACTCCTCCTTGATCAGCATGATGCCAGCTGGCTATGAAAAACTTTTGCCAACTTTTCAGCTACTTTTCCTCCAGACAAAGCTCATTTATCAGTTACGCAATGAGAGCCATGCCCAGCGGGCTTCCTAATGTACTGAGCCATGGAGAGGAGCAGGAGCCATGAGAGGAGGCTTAGAGACAGAGGAGCCATGGCCTGGCCTGTTCTGCACCTGACCGTGATCGCCCCCTAGGGTTGAGGAGGAGAGATACAGGACTGAGGAGGCAGGGGGTTCTTCAAAATAAAACAGGCTGTAAAGGACTGACTACTACAGTAAAGGACTCACTACTACAGTAAAGGACTGACTACTACAGTAAAGGACTCACTACTACAGTAAAGGACTGACTACTACAGTAAAGGACTCACTACCACAGTAAAGGACTGACTACTACAGTAAAGGACTCACTACTACAGTAAAGGACTGACTACTACAGTAAAGGACTGACTACTACAGTAAAGGACTCACTACTACAGTAAAGGACTGACTACTACAGTAAAGGACTGACTACTACAGTAAAGGACTGACTACTACAGTAAAGGACTGACTACTACAGTAAAGGACTCACTACTACAGTAAAGGACTGACTACTACAGTAAAGGACTGACTACTACAGTAAAGGACTGACTACTACAGTAAAGGACTCACTACTACAGTAAAGGACTGACTACTGGAAAACATATGTCATAGCTACACAGGCATACATTTTAGGTATAATGTAGAAGACATTTAAAAAATCCTAGTTATCACTACAAAATGGAAACAGTCACATCCAATAAATAAAAATGACTTCTGCACACATTCCTGTACACTCTGCACGTTTTATGTCAACATTTGTCAGTAGTATGACCAGTAAGACATTTTGTAAGTGCCAATGATAACACCCAGACACCCCCCAGCTGCTCCCTTTCTGCCCAATGACTAGATTCTAAATGATCTCATGTCGATGACCTCAGTCCTGCAGAACAACATGTGTCATCAGGCTCTATTTAGCTGTCTGTGTTTGGCTTTTTGACCAGCTCAGGGCATTGAAAGGAAATCATTAGGATCTAACTGATTCCCTTGGTTGCCATAGGAGCCAGTACACCAATTAAGTTTTTCTTAATCAGGACCTGGTGAAGGCAGCTGACTCTCATCCAGTTGTCCGTGTGCCATTGTTCGAGTGATGAGCTACGTGTTTACTGTTTACAAAGCCAACTGTGTATGTGTCTTAGTGACAGGCACAAAAACTTACTCTAGCCTCCCTCAACAGAGAAACATCCATACAATTATACAGCCTACTGTCCTTAAAGACAATCTTCCTTTTCAAAGAGTTGACCTTACCACTAAACTGACAATTCCATGGATGTGAATAATGATTTTTAAAGTCCGTTTTTTCCCATTCACAGTGCCTAGTGAAATACCACCTGATTATAAAACATGGGTGGGGGTGGGAGAGGGGGTGGAAGTGGGGAGACAGAGTAGCCCCTCCCCCTAGGGTTCCTTTCCCGCCCACTGAATTAGCGGCAGATTGTTCCTCCACTGTTGTGTCTGATTGGATAATGGAGATTGATTAGGTTGGATGATCTTCACATGGGGTTGTGTATCTGTGTGAGATGACATTTTCTTTTAGAAAATGAGGGGAGGGGGAAGGGAGGGGTTGGATCCTGTTGTTATCCACACACACACATACAGACATAGACACACACACACACAGACACAGAGTTCATCTGTTTCCAAACCACTTGCTCTTGGTGCAAGTAACTCATTTACTAATGTCAAGGTGCTCGTGACAAGATGAGCAATGCAGGTGACTCAAAATTGGCATTTTGTACATTCTATGTTTAAATTGGCAGTGGCCCTTGAATGTAGAATTCTAAATAGGCCAGTTTAGGAACTAAATCGCTGACATGACAGCAGCAAAGCACATCTGACAGTGATGGAAAACATAAGGTTTCATCCATAATGTATGAGACACATCATCCACAGACCGTCACTGTATACCTCACAGCACCATTACTCTTCTCTTCATCCTGGACCATTGGCTGATTGACCTCATGGGGCGATGCTGTTTTTCCTTCTATCCCTTCCATATTTTTAGGGAGAGGGGAGTAATCATTTACTTTGCCTCATGCTGAGAATATTATTAATAGTGAATCACTGTCCAGGGGGGAGTGTATGTGTCTGTGTTTGTTGGGAGGCGTGTGTCAGTCATTTACCCTGTCTTCACAGACGATGAAGCAGCACCAATATAAGCTGTTGACTACTGCTGAATAGAATATGAGGGTTGGTCCCAGATGGTATGTGCAGGGTTAGGGGGTGGATGCCTGTGTCACCGTCAGAGGGAGGCATATTCATGATTCAACCATGTTCTCCATCTAAGTGCTGTGGGCTCAGGGTCGCGTGGACAATATTACACTATTAGAATCCTGAGCAGAGCCCTCCGTCGAACAGCTTTCAGTGCTCTCTGAACTCATCGGTAAATGCTCATGTCAATGCGAGTTCTAATACAGACAATTCTGTGAATGTAAGAAATGGCTTGCTATTTGATTTCAGTTACCTGGTTTGAAGTCTACTTCCTTATTGTTGACATATTTTACACTCTTTTCCCTATTAAGACTAAAATACCATGAGCAAAGCCTTTGATGTCCTATATTACACACAAACAAATATTCCATCTGATGTCCCACTCAAACATACAGACCAAAAGATATGATCAACAGGGGTAAAAAATAGAGTGAAATTCCATGATGGAGAAAGACATGTGAAGGGTGAAGCTTTGGTGTTGAGAGTGACCCATGTAATGGATGGTGGGATGTGCTGTATACCCTTTGGAAAAGCCACACTATTCGAGGAATTACCATTAGGAAGACATAGCTTCGTCACTCAGTCTTGGCCCATGTGCTCCCCCACACCTACTACAGTTATCATGTGCATCAAACTTATGAGGCCTCACCCTGTATATTCTAAGCGATCCAGATGTAAAAAAAAGACTGATGAAGTACTATTGTTAAACCAGGCATAGCCAATAAGCCAGGAGTGGGATGAGTGGGATACTGTGAGAATTATCAGTGCGTCTCAGGAGTCTTAGAGGTGCGTGGGGATTCCCTATTAAAGATTTGGAATATGGGCAAGCCACACTGAAGGCAAGGTATCCCTATAAGAGGCAATATTTTGTCTTTATTGATATCAGTATTCCACAATCAATGACCATAAAAAGTCTACCACTATAAATCACTCGGAAGTACCAATCTTGTTATTTTGCACATACAACTGCTGTAGACACAAAAATAAATGCAGTAATGTTTATTAAAATCAGGCACTAATCTAGTGCTTCTTCCCTGAAGCTCCTCTGAAGGGTCTGGTGATGGCTCGAGAGAGGGCCCGAAACACCCTAACCACGAAGGGGCATTTACGGGATTGGGGATCCTGTGCAGTAGGTGCAGGTATCAGGTCCTCCATGGGTGGGGAAGCGGAAGGAACCTCTGGAACCAAAAGTGTGCAAAGCTGTCATCAAGGCAAAGGGTGGCTACTTTGAAGAATCTCAAATATGCATATATTCTGATTTGTTTAACCCTTTTTTGGTTACTACATGATTCCATGTGTTATTATACTATGTAGAAAATAGTAAAAACTGGAGAAAAACCCTTGACTGAGTAGGTGTGTCCAAACTTTTGACTGATACTGTATCTTTGTTCACTCTTGCCAAGGTCGTAACAAACTGGTCACATGATGATTAATTAAAATTACATAATCAATGCTTATTACTCACTCAGTGACATATCACTGAAACGTTTTGTTGGCAGTGCTTCCAGTTCAGGGTGCTTCTTGGCTTGTCCTTTTCTCTTGAAAAGCTGTTGACAAATATATTCTGACATTAGAGCCCTCACAATATCTCATAAGCCCACTGGCTGTGGGATAATTCAATTCCCAAACACAAAGCTCCCTACCTTGATCCTGATCTTCGGGATGTTAGGCATTTTGAAAAGGAAACGCCACTTCTTGCTATTCTTTTCACCTCCAGCAGAGCGAGGCATCACCTCAGCGTTGCCATCAGCTGGGTTAAGGCTCCTGGTGGGGAATTCATCTGGTGGGACTAACCTGGAAACTAATTCTGGGAGAGGTAGAGACGATACATTTGGCACAGTTGAAGTCAGTAAACTTTACATCATAAGAAACAATCTATTGAGCACGTTACAAAAGATTCCTCTACAGAGTTAAAATGGCAATTGAACTTACCATCCTCTGACTTCACTGTGGGCTTGGACACATCAGTCAGCGTGTCCATCACTGTGTTGGTCATTATCTTAGTGACCTGATCCATCGTCTGCCTTACTCCGGTGGAAACGAGCGACACATTTAAACACTGCCCCAGGAGAGTCCTAACAGAATTTTCGGCAAAGCTGTAGGCGAGCTCAGAGGCATCATTCCTTGACAGCTTTTTCAGGGCTGGCTTTGGCAATGCCGGTTCAGAGAAGCTCCTGTGGCCAGCCATGGATTGAAGTTGCCGGCTTATTGTGATCTCCTGAATGAGACCATGGACCTTTGTGATGAGGTCGTCTGACACACCTTGAATGGTTTCAATGGAGACAAGCCTCTCAAGGTTTTCCTCTGCTGAAGTCTTCCTTGATTCGTCCGTCACCAGCGTTTCCATTATAGTTTTCACTATAATGTTGGTGTCAGACATGGATGTTGGTATCAGGCATGATGGTTGACACACAAGCTTTGCAGGGGAAGAATCCTGGTTCCTCTCAGGAGTAGACAAGTATTTTGTCAAGGATTGCTCAGGCAGTGATTCTGGCACATCTATTGTGATCAAGTTGTGGGACGCTGTCCCCTTTATCTCATCTGCAGTCAACTGGTCAAGGCTCTCAAGAAGAGAGTCCAACATGTCAGTTGTCTTCTGTCCAACAGATGAATTATTCGAGGCAACCACTCTGCACTTGATCACATTTAGGATCTGGCTGAGGGTGTTCTTAGCAGATTTGGTGAAGCTATGCTTAGTGACTGCCACTGTTGAGTCTTTGAGAGTCAAAAGTGGTTGGCAACTTTCACTCAAGAGAGGAAAAGCTCCTCTCAAACTGTGATCACTCAGCACTGACATGCTCTTGGTGGGTGTCAATGTGAATGTGTCAAAGTGTTGATTTTCTGTTGACGTGTCACCCTGAGATGCAAGGGATTTAGACCTTTCAACATTGGCTAAACTGTCTTTTGTCAACATCTTCTCACTCCTGACAGATTGAGGTCGCTCCGGGTCATGAGCAGTGTCAGAGGCCTCAAAGTATCCATGTTTCTCCACAGGCATGGAATCCACCACATCTTTGGTTTTGGAGGCAGGCACTGGAGACAAGGAGAAGAAGACCTTCAGCCTATCCCTCACTCGGTAGTAGATGTTGTGAGCCACATCCAGGAACTTGTCAAAAACTATTTTAGATGTGAGGTGGGACTCTGTATCCATGGTCTCTCTCTCTAGGTCTTCCACAATAATGTTCACAATGTCCGAGGCTGCTGCAAACAGATGTTGTGAATAGGTAGCAGGCATTTTCAGCTCCAAATGGTTGGCTTTGCGAGCAATGAAAACAGTTGCAGCTCCAAGGACAGCCTCACTCACGATCTGGTTGGCCTTTGTGTGGAACTCCACACTTAGGATACTCCCAATGGAAATATTAGAGGTTCTGCTGCTGCTGGCTGCACACTGTGGCTGTGTGAGCGAGGAAATCTCACCTGAAATGGGGAGGTCCTCCAACTTTGAGATGAGAGCATCCAACTTCTGGCTGAACTCCAAGAACACATTTAATGTCCTCCCTCCAACGGAAGAAGAACAGTCTTCCTTAGAAGCCTCAACCTTCAGAACTGAGGCCACCTGTTTGATGACCTCTTTAGTGCATGTGTTGAGGGTTAGCTGGTTGTCTGGGATATTACTCAGAGACCTGAAGGACATACTAGAGCTGTTAATACTGGTCTTTTGCACAGGAGATACCTCCACACAGGCCTCAGTTAGGAGTGGTCCAGTTGGAGAGAGCTTGGTATTCAGAGGGACATCTTTTTCCTCAGTGAGATGGTGTAAACTGAACCACTTATTTAGTTTGTCCAGCACATTGGTGTACAGGTTTTGTGAACTTGTATGTACTTCAACCCAGAACTTTTTGCGACCAGATTTTGTGGCTGCTGAGACCTTATTTGCCTCAAATGCCTCATGCAAGTCTCCTAATACGCCATCAAAAAGATCCACCGATGCCGCTGCAATACTTTCAGGGGAAATATGGGCAGATAAGATTTCCTCTAATCTATTAGTGTCGGTCAAAGGGGTTTCGTTCAGATTGGCAAATGTCACATCTGCCTCCTTAAGGCCCCGAATGATGTGAGAAACATCTATGTCCTCAAGACTCTGTGACAGAGAAGATACCAGGTCTCTGGCAGCAAGGTTACCCTGGGAGCCGGCCTCTGTGGCTGGGTTGAGACTCATCTCAATCTCAAGCTCAGTTTTAATTGCTTGGCAGGCAGTTGCTACAGCAACCGCTGAGTGAGAGCACAAGAACTTGAAGTCAGAGTCTGAGATGGGCAGAGATGGTGGGTCATGAGTCATGGACATGGCCTCCAGACTGCTCTCAGACACAAAGGGCTGGAGTTTTACGGAGACTTGTCTGACCATCTCCCCAGCAACACCGCTGATGTCTATTGATGAGCTGGAGCCGGTGCACTGTGGTCTTAACAGTGTTTGGCTGTCCGAAAGTCCAAGATTATAAAGAACATCGCTAAACACAACATCCACAACATCAGTCGACAATGCTGTAATTCTGTTGCTAGACAGGAACTTAGCTGGATGCACGTCGTCTGAGTTGAGAGGCCAATCACAAAGGGATTCTTTGGATGAGCACATGGACAGGCTCTGGATTGTTGGAGTTGCTGATATGCAGCTTTCATTGGTAGACTCGCCATAGAGTTGCGACATTTTAATTTGAACGGCTTTCACGATCTTGCCCTTGGAGATATTCATCAAGTGGTCTCTGATGGACTGCCTGGAGGACTGTCTACTTGCAGATCTTTGAACTACCATACTTTGAATTTCAGCAGAAACCGCAGTAAGGAAGTAACTCAAAGGGGTGGTCCGTTCCTGCTCAGTTCTTCCGTTGTCTTTAGTCCTGAGGATACTATTGATGATGGTGACTATTACCTGTCCAGCCAGAGGACCCAATATGGCTTCAAGCTCCCTCTCTAATTCAAGCGGAGACTTGTTGGACTGGCGACTGCTGGATTTGCGGCCGTGCGCAATATGCTCCATGGCATGGGCATACATTGATGCAGTTGCCATGCTCAGCATCTCTTGAGCAAACTGAATGCTTGCCGAGTTGCTGCCTTGAGCTTCAGTTCCCTGACTACAACCCACATTTAGCATTAGTTGAGCTAGCCTGGAGTTGATGACTTTCATCACCATCTCCACAATTTCCATTACCAATCTGGTGTCTGTGGAGACGATGATGGGCATGAGCTTCCTCTGCCTACTCCGGCTGGACGGCAGTACAATCTCACTCAGCGACCTGCATGCTCCACTGTGGACCATTTGATTGAAAACACAGCTCTGAGACAGGCCAAACACAGAACTGAGTGGCTCTGAGCAGGGTCTGCCCTTCACCTCTCTATTGTCCCCCTCAGGTGTAGAGAGATATGTGAACTCTCCAGGAATCAAGTCTTCATCGTCCTCTTCACTCAGCAAAGAGGTCATGGACCTAGAGAATGCACACAACAGAGACATAGTAACAAAAATGTCCGTATTTGGACTCAACCTCATTATTATTACTACTCAAAAGAAGTAAACCAATAAACATTTTAGAGATCTTGTGTTCCATCTAAGCAGTATCTCTCACTAAGTGAGGCTGGTTATTGGTACACATGGTGGGGGATACGGGAATAATGTGTGAGGGTAGAACTTCTTGGAGGGAAGTGGATAGTGGTGCTTACCTGGGAGTGGAGGGGAAATGTGTAGGTGTGCTCCAGGAAGTTTTAGAACTGGTGCTCCTGCTGGGGCCTTGAGTACAACTTAATCTCACAGTGCGGGAGAGAGAAGTTACTGCCTCCTCACTTCCTGATCCAGGAGAGCCTGGCAACTCAGTCAGCTCTATCTGCATGGTGAGGTCAAGGGCGGGAACCACAACTGTCGATTTGATCTTCTTCACCCATGTGACAATGTCCATGCACTTGGCAGTAAACTCATCTCTAGTTAACTGCAATGAACATATAGAGAAGTTAGACACTGTATCGATATAACGACATGTGATGACTCACCATTTCACTAACCAAGCAGACAGGAACTGACTTTAACTCACCTTGGCACGCATATTCGCACTCAACAGATTCCAGTGTCTGAAAAGGAAATAAAAATATAACTTTTCTAATGGGGAACATATCTAGGAAGCCCAGTTGAGTTGGGCATCTAAAATATTTATAATACAATCAAACAATCAAGGGGAGAATAGGAAAGCCACAGAGCAACATACTTGTCAGTCATGTCCTGCACAAAGGTGGAGAGGTCTGGGGAGCTTCTTTGCAGCCTGACAAGGCTGTTCTGGGACATTGCAGCCTGGGGGGCCGTGGGCGTGGTGGTGAAGGTCACATCAGTATCCTGGGGGCGACAGGAAGTATAGTTAGGCTGGAATTCAATCAATTCTTAGTACTCTCTCCTCCCAAACACACACACACACACACACACACACACACACACACACACACAATGCAACTAGTCGATTAGATTGAGAGATGACTACAGTCCTCACCTCCAGTTTCAGGTCTCCAGAGTTGAGTAGAGAAGTCTGGTGTGGCTCCTGTACATGGGATGGGCTGGGTGTCTCTAGATCAGCCTGCATCTCACTTTCTATTTCAGCCTCTAGTGACTGAGTTGGGTCAGCTGACTTCAGACCAGCCTCCTGCATCTCTGCCTCCGGTTCAGCCGCTATTGACTGAGTTGGGCTGGCTATTTCTTGATCAGCAAAGAACTGGTCCAGGCTCCCAGTATCAGGCTGATCTTTTTCATATCTGCGCAGAGGAAAATAATATCTCTATGATCACTGGGACCTAGCCATAATATATAGATAGACCTTTGACCTATGTGTGAATGGATAATTTGTGTAAATTAGTTACCTGACTTCATCCTGCATGTCATCAGCATTATTGATAGGGTCCTCAAGAGGCTGTGAGTTCAATATCTATGAGGGTGAGGTCATCACGTTTGACCTCTGACCCCTGAAAGACATCAGAAAGTCCTGTACATGCCTCACCTTTAGCCATCTCTTTGGTCACATCTTATCTATAGTGAAGGTGAGGACATATCCTTTGACCTATTGCAACTCTTTCACCAGAGAGGAAGAGGCAAAGCGCGGGTTTACACCCAAAATTTGTTCACAAAAATAAGACCACGAAGTGAAGAATATTTGTATCAAATTTGGTCAACAAAAAAATGAATCGCTAACTTGCTGAGTGATGCTAATTTGATCGAATAGAAGTTTTGGAATGGTTAGGTTGTTCGGAATGCACTGATATAAGTGGACACTCGTGGCATTTCAGCAACTTTTGAAAATAATCTACTTTACATTGGAGTTGTGCCTGTTGTTCACACATGCATCTGCCCTGTCTTTGGCTAGAATGGTCGTACCTGATCTCACCCCCTCCCGCCTGCCATCCAGGACATGTATTTCCATTGTTAGAGTGGTCACTCGACTATCTTGTCAATATAATTGATCATCTTTGCTTGCACCCAACCTAAGGGTAATAACCTTTGACCCCCTGAAGTCATTAGAAAGAAGGCCTACATGCTACATCTAGCCTATCTTTACAGTAGCCTATGAGTGGTCTATTACTTAAATGTTTTGGTCAATGACAGCCTATAGGCTACATTTTAACCCACATAAATTAATACAATTGGATGTTATTCTGCTGTAAAATCTGTACAATGCTTCTTCTTCTCATTTACAATAACCACAGTATTGAAAATAAAGTAACATACCTTTACTCTCCGTGTCTTTTCCGTGTAAAATAAGTGAATGCGCGTCCAATGATTAACACTAGGTTGTCCAGTCCACAACGAAGATAAGACTGATCGAACCAGTTTTTCTGTTCAGTTTTAAACCTCATCAATTATGACGTAACAATTAGTATTTTACGCACTGGTAAAATGCACCCCCGATTCAACGCTTTGTTTAGGCCTAAACTCTGTCCAGCCTATATACAGGACTTCAATAAATAAGGGTGGTACATAAAAAAACCAAACTATGGGACATATTCCCCTCTTGTGGTTAGTAAAGGTAATGACGTGATCCTAGTCCACAAAAGTTTCTGACACCAAACTCTCGCGGGGCTCGGTCCAGAAGTACCGCTATGAAATGAACACAATAGACTGTCTGTTTTGATGGTTTAATGGACCTTTGGCCGGGTTTTTAATCCATAACAGACAGTGGATAGTAAATCAAAAAAGGTATTAGAAAACTGGACTTTGTTTCAAAGCATTGTTCCAAAATAATTTAGCAAATACAACCTGATGATATAATCTGTATCAGGAGGAAAAGAGGATTGTATTATATTTTGTTTAGTGGATTCCCAGCTCCAAACGAGCTTCAATGCCATACAACACTCCTTCCGTGGCCTCCAACTGCTCTTAAACGCTAGTAAAACCAAATGCATGCTTTTCAACCATTCACTGCCCCCGCCCGCCCGCCCGACTAGCATCACTACTCTGGACGGTTCTGACTTAGAATATGTGGACAACTACAAATACCTAGGTGTCTGGCTAGACTGTAAACATCTCCAATCCAAAATTAAATCTAGAATCGGCTTCCTATTTTGCAACAAAGCCTCCTTCACTCACGCCGCCAAACATACCTTTGTAAAACTGACTATCCTACCGATCCTCGACTTCGGCGATGTCATTTACAAAACAGCTTCCAATACACTACTCAGCAAACTGGATGATGTCTATCACAGTGCCATCCGTTTTGTCACCAAAGCCCCTTAAACCATCCACCACTGCGACCTGTATGCTCTCAACGGCTGGCCCTCGCTTCATATTCACCGCCAGACCCACTGGCTCCAGGTCATCTATAAGTCTATGCTAGGTAAAGCTCCGCCTTATCTCAGCTCACTGGTCACGATAACAACATCTACCCATAGCACGCGCTCCAGCAGGTATATCTCACTGGTCATCCCCAAAGCCAACACCTGTTTGGCCGCCTTTCCTTCCAGTTCTCTGCTGCCAATGACTGGAACAAATTGCAACAATCGTTGAAGCTGAAGAATTATATTTCCCTCACTAACTTTAAACATCAGCTATCTGAGCAGCTAACTGATCGCTGCAGCTGTACATAGCCCATCTGTAAATAGCCCACCCAATCTACCTACCTCATCCCCATGTGTATGTATGTGACAAATAAAATTTGATTTGATTTGATTTGATTTGATATTGTTTTTATTTACTTTTCTGCTCTTTTGCACACCAGTATTTCTACTTGCACATCACCATCTGCTCATCTATCAGTCCGGTGTTAATTTGCTAAATTGTAATTACTTCGCTACTATGGCCTATTTATTGCCTTACCTCCTCACGCCATTTGCACACACTGTATATAGACTTTTTTTCTCTTTTTTCTATTGTGTTATTGACTGTATGCTTGTTTATTCCATGTGTAACTGTGTTGTTGTTGTTTGTGTCGCACTGCTTTGCTTTATCTTGGCCAGGTCGCAGTTGTAAATGAGAACTTGTTCTCAACTGGCCTACCTGGTTAAATAAAGGTGAATATTTTTTTTTTTTAAATAACCTGCTTTACAACATACACTATATATAAAAAAACGTATGTGGACATACCTTGAAATTAGTGGATTCAGCTATTTCAGGCACACACGTTGGGGACAGGTGTCTAAGCACACAGCCATGCAATCTCCATAGACAAACACTGGCAGTAGAATGGCCTTACTGGAGAGCTCAGTGACTTTCATCGTGGCACCGTCATAGGATGCCACCTTTCCAACAAGTTAGTTTGAGCCATGCTGGAGCTGCCCCGGTCAACTGTAAGCGCTGTTATTTTGAAGAGAAAACGTCTAGGAGCAACAATGGCTCAGCCGCGAAGTGGTAGGCCACACAAGCTCACAGAACGGGACCCCCGAGTGCTGAAGCACGTAGAGCGTAAAAAATGGTTGCAACAATAACTACTGAGTTCCAAACTGCCTCTGGAATCAATGTCAGCACAAAAACTGTTTCGTCTGGAGCTTCATGAAATTGGTTTCATGGCCAAACAGCCGCATTCAAGCCTAAGATCACAATGTGCAATGCCAAGCGTCGGCTGGAGTGGTGTAAAGCTCGCTGCCATTGGCGTAATGAATCACGCTTCACCATCTGGCAGTCCGACAGACAGGTCAGGATTTGGCAAATGCTAGGAGATGCTACCTGCCTGAATGCATAGTGCCAACTGTAAAGTTAGGTGGAAAAGGAATTATGGTCTGGGACTGTTTTTCATGGTTTGGTCTAGGCCCATTAGTTCCAGTGAAGGGAAACCTTAACGCTACAGCATAAAATGACATTCTAGACGATTCTATGCTTCCAACTTTGTAGCAACAGTTTAGGGAATGCTCTTTCCTGTTTCAGCATGACAATGCCCCTGTGCACAAAGCGAGGTCCATACAGAAATGGTTTGTCGAGATCGGTGATGAAGAACTTGACTAGCCTGCACAGAGCCATGACCTCAACCCCATCGAACACCTTTGGGATGAATTGGAACGCCGACTGCAATCCAGGCCTAAACATCCAACATCAGTGCCCATCATCCTCACTAATGCTCTTGTGGCTGAATGGAAGCAAGTCCACACAGCAATATTCCAACATCTAGTGGAAAGCCTTCCCAGAAGAGTGGAGGCTGTTATAGCAGCAAAGGGGGGACCAACTCTATATTAATGCCCATGATTTTGCAATGAGATGTTCGACGAGCAGGTGTACATATACTTTTGGTCATGTAGTGTACATTAGGCCTACATGTCATAAAGTATAAGGCACACTGAAGGAGGCATACTTTCACTGTCAGTTCTGTTTTGAAACCTTGTACGCCTACGCATGATGTCCATTTTGCAATCAACTACTTTGAAAAATCATGGAGAAACATTCAAGAAATTCACAAAACGTTAAGAGTCTGATCATTTGTACATTGTACACATTTGATGTTCATTATTACCTCCTTTGATAATGAGAATTTGTGTTTTCAGCCAACAGTTCAGAAGTCTCACTCTCGTTGTAGGGGAGAAGTATGTTGTGAAGAAGAAACATAACATTCTAGAATGGTTGAGGAGGAATGACATCAACAGCGAACCGGTATGTGGATCAAATTGTCCGATACCCCTGGATTTCTCCTCCTCTCATGGCAGCAAAATGAACTGCATGAAATGTATTCAACTTAATGGTGTGAAACGGAATTAAAATGTAGATAGTCACATGAGTAAGAGGTTTCCAAGTGTAAAGAACACAACCTTCATGATGGTTTGGAGTTCTTTGTTTATTATCTTTTCATATTGAAACAATCAGGACGTGTCACACATTGCACTGCTCGGTTCAGCAGGTGGACAAAGGGCTGCAGTGGCCATGCTCGGGTGTCTTCATCAGATGGGCATGGATGACCTGCTGGACTGCCTCCTGTATGTGTGTGTGGTGTCTGAGTCCACCTGGTAAGCACAGACAGATACCGTGTATCATCGTACAGTAAATATATACATTAGAACACAAGTAAAGAGCAAGTAGGTTCATGGAAAGAAATCTTAAATATGTGTTTAGCAGTAAGGAAAATGCATTGATTTTGACAGCACGTTATAACCCAAGATTCTCATTGTGTATTGCACTTACACACCCTCACTCTCGCACAAACACAGGCACACACACACACACACACACACACACAGAAGAGCACACTTACCTGTACAAAGAAGCTGCCTGGCATCCAGACATAATTATTGAGACCATAAAGGGACCCAGTGTGGGCTTTGGAGAGGTCCAGGGTTGGTTACCCGACAGAGTGGAGGTGGAGGGCTTTCTCTCTCACAGATGTCTGAGGTGTCTTCACAGCAGCCGGGGTCATGAAAGAGGTCAGCACCATAGACAAGCAGTAAAATCACATTACAAAAACATAAAAATACCCCTTATGGAACAGCAGGGACTGTGAAGAGACACACACAGGCACAGACACACACATATACACACACATATGATAACGTATGCACTATATACACACACATGTACACATGGATTTTGGATTGTAGATATGTGGTAGTAGAGCAGTGGCCTGAGGGCACACACTTAATGGGTTGTGAAATGTAATGTCATGTTTTTTACATTTTGCTGGACCCCAGGAAGAGCACCTGCTGCCTTGGCAAGAACTAATGGGGATCCATAATAAATACAAATACATAATATATTAATAAGAAATTATTATGCCATTGTTTATCCAAAGTCTTAATTGTCTTAATTGTCTGAATGCTTAAAACTCCTTCTTTAACCTGGTTCCTCCCCTTCATCTACACTGATTGAAGTGGATTTAACAAGTAACATCAATAAGGGAACATAGCTTTCACCGGGGTTCACCTGTCATGGAGAGAGCAGGTATTCCTAATGTTGTGTTCATATATCTACTGTATGTCTACTGTACAGATGTCTACCATGTAGGTAAGTGTATGTTCCTTCACTCTTACCAATAGGGTCTTTGTTTGAGATGACTCAAGGGGGTCTTCATGGACACCCCCCTGTCTAGGGAGCAGTTGTGAGTTTGGGGAAATGGTTGAGAAGAAAATAGGAAATGGACCTGGTCAAACTGCAAGGTAAGGCTTCCACTTATGGCAGGATAAGGTATCTGTCAATGGGGCAAGTGTTTACCTTGCCTAGTTAAATGTAAAAATGTAAAATACAATTTTGTAAATGCTTACATTACATGTATATACATATAGACAAGCGGTGAGCACCAATATTGATTATTATTATTTCTTTTTTTATTATATATTTTTTAGTGTAACCTTTATTTAACTAGGCAAGTCAGTTAAAGAACAAATTGTTATTTACAATGACGGCCTCCCATGGCCAAACCCTAACCCGGACGACGGTGGGCCAATTGTGCACCGCTCTATGGGACTCCCAATCACAGCCAGTTGTGATACAGCCTGGAATCGAACCAAGGTCTGTAGTGACGCCTCTAGCACTGAGATGCAGTGCCTTTGACCACTGCGACACTCGGGAGCCCACGATATCAATATTGTTCGATATCAACATAAGCAAAGAATATCATGATATCAGTTGATCCTTTCTGTTAACCTACACTATTATGTAACAAAAAACAACAACATATGACTGTTCTGCATGCACAAATTCCTCCCACGGAACTTCTAGATAGGGCTCTACCTGTACAGAGCACATGCCCCTTAAAAAAACAAACACCTCTATACAGTTTTTGTCCTTGTTGTTCTGAACCCACTTCTCGCAAGTAGTCTTTAAATTTGTGTAGAATATGTTTCATTTAATTAGCCATTAAGATGTGGCCATCTATTGCTTCTATGCAACTAAATAATCAGTCAGGTTTGTTCAACGAGACTGTGACCGTGGTTGCAGATTTTTTGGTTGGAGCACCTGCCCCCCAAATGGTTTGTGCACAGTAGGCTTACACTCCTAGAACATTCACACCTGGCCCAGGTGGCAATTAGCGAGCAGTTCTCTGCCCAGAGACATTTGCAATGTTTTTTTGTAAACCGATATCAAAATCGTATCAAAAAATGTAACTGATTGATAGATTTTCCATATCGGTGCCCATCTCTAACAGATGGTACATAGATACAGTATGTTGGACTTTAATGTGTTATAGTTAGTGTTGGCCCTGTTCTAAATACCATGTAACAGATACATGAACACCTGTGATAAATTGAATCAGTTTGAGCCACACAAACTGTATGTTCTTCAATGGTGATGTCACTAATTACAGATATCTTGGGATGTGCTTTGGCAGAGGAAAAGGAGATCACGACTGGCTGGATTAAAGGTATTACTCTGTGCTCTTAGATTGGAACAGAGGGAGAGAAGAAATTAGAATAAATCAAAGGAGAAAAATAATAAATATTATTTGTAATCTGGAACAAAAATAATTAGGAATACATTTATCCCAGCGCTATCCCATGTCCCCCAGAAATCGGAGACAAAGAAAGGCACTGTTTCTGGTTCTGTATCCAGTCACAACTATGATTGTTTGTGATGATGACAATGATGATAAGACACATTTTACACTGGAGCCAGAGAGCTTGAAGACGAACTGGTGAAGTGTTTGGAGATGTGGTGGTCAGTGCAGTGGACATATTTGAGGAAAATCTACCCTTCATTTTCCACTTTGAAATCTCCTTTGATGCATAATACTATATTTCTATCCAACTGTGACACCCCCGGCCTAGATGGTTCTGCCCCATTCAAAGTCTGCGTCCGACATGGCACCGTATACCCTATGTAGTGAACTACTTCTGAACAGAGACCCTGGTCTTGGTCTAAAGTAAAGCACTATATAGGGAATAGGGTGCCATTTGGGACGCACCCGAATACCCTCTTTACACACAGATTGTGATGCACTCCAGGGACTATTAAAAAAAAGATGGCAAATCCTTTTCCCAAAATAGACGACAGTGTGCAAAGGAAAAAAAACATCCAAAGGACTGCTTCGTGTTTGAGGGGCAACCGAGTGACCCCACCATCATATACATGCCCCTTTTCAATATGCAGAATTTTAAAGGTATTTCATCTCATTCTGTGCTTTCCTTCTCCTTGTGTATCCTTGGTTGCTTGATGTGTCTGATCCTGATGTTTCTTATCATGTCTCTAGGTGAGGAGGAAATAAAGAAGGAGATGGTTGAGCACACCACATTCGTACTGTCTTACATTGTAGAGAAGATGTATCACCTTCTAGAAAAGGCATCTGCAAACATGAGAAACAATAAGGGAACAATCCTCAGGGAGATTTAGAAGGCTCTCAAGCGCAGGAAGCAAAATACGTGAATTTCATATGTAACAATGAAATGGCTATTGAATTACTAGCCTGCAGTTAGAATATTAGTATTGACATTAGTGGCAACATGAGCAACATGAGTTCTCAAAGGAACCCATAGTTGAGTTCTCATAGGAACCCATAGTTGAGTTCTCATAGGAACCCATAGTTGAGTTCTCATAGGAACCCATAGTTGAATTCTCATAGGAACCCATAGTTGCCAGTGGCCACAAACTCCAGTCTGTCATACAATATACAATATAGGCCTACCCCTTTGTCCAACACCTGATCCAGGGGAAAGCTGACTACCAGTTATAGGGTCCCAACAATAATTGTTTTCTCAACTCAATTATATCCAAGCCATATAGGTGTTGCAGTGGGACTATGTACAGTATAGTCTACAATGGGTGGAATACCTCCATGTTTGTATATCGGCTAACATTTTTCCTGAAGATGTACTAGCTAAGTACAACCACCAGATGTCTCTAAGTGTTCACATTATCCATTAATTTGCATTGAACTTGTATTTTCGAGCTATGTAGGAAATTATGAAATGTATCTACATTTTCCCCAATATTATGGGCTAGGTAGGGGTTAAGTTATATTGTTGTATTGTGTAGGCCTGTCATGGTTTGTGGGTATTATAAGCACAGATTTAATAACGTTAATTAAAACTTGTAACCTTATAAATATGGCCATTGGCAATATATTGCAAAGTGTCAAAACGTAGGCTACACGCATTCCCTGTTAAGATGCATTACTACATTAAATTAATAAAAATAAAGAATACAGATTCAGAGTAGCCTATCTATTGACTGATGATCATCGTTCTTTTTTTCACACCTTTCTGGCATGTCATGACAACTCGGTCTCAGAGCACTTCGTATTATTCTGTACATAAATCCAAGACACCACATTTAGTATGATATGTTTCCTTTCATATGTATTAATTTGTGGATGTCCATCATCCATTTAGTATGATATTTTACAAATTACAATTTGTATGATATGTTACGAATTGCAATTAATACAATATGATATTATGAGGTAGCAAAACGTATGATATGTTACGAATTCCAATTTGTTGTGGCTAACGTTAGCTAGCTCTAGAGGTTAGGGTAAAGGTTAAGGTTAAGGGAAGGATTAGCAAAAAGGGTTAAGGTTAGGGGAAGGGTAAACTAACATGCTAAGTAGTTGCAATGGCGTGTAGTCATGGTTGCCAAGGGAAGCCAGGCTTCCCAAAATATTTGACCAATAAAACATTTAAATGATAAAATAATGTCTCTTTTGTCTCTGTGCTTTCATAATCTCACGGGAGAAATCATCCAAGCCCATGTATCTGATGCTGTCTGGAACAAATAAGTATGACATGTTGCCGCCATGGCATTTGATTGATTGATGCCAGCAAGCATTTTTAAAAAAAATGTTTTATTTTAACTTGCGCACACACACAGACACAAATCAGTACCATGGACAGCCATATGATATTTAGCAACATTGATTAGGTTCAATTGTTTTTGGTATCTTTAAGTTTGTTTTCAGTGAATTAAACTAAGCATATATAGCCTTGTTGATTTGATGATGTTTAAATGTTTAAATTGAAATGATGCTGGAACAGCAGAGGCGGTGCTCCTGTTGTCTTTGTGCTGACTTGCTGTAACTCTGTGGTTCTAAATCAGTAGTTGTTTAGTAAACTGTTGAAAACATTAACACGCTTGACCATGCTGCATGTCATATAACTGTTTGTTACATGCAATATTTGCTCTGTGGACTTCACTGGACAGATGTTGCTCTCCGGTTTTGTGACAAAACTAACATATGTGTATTTGAATTTATTCCGCCACTGTGTGACTGTTGTCACTTCCTTATTGTATATCATGGTGGCGTATGAACGAATAGCTTATAAAGCAAATAACGCAATTATCACAACATAGGTTGTAATATGGCTTTTGTACTGCCTTGGCTTCCTCTGTGATATTACCCATGCACCGCTACTGAGTAGTTGCAAAGTACATAAAAATAAGTAAGTAGTTGCAAAGTTGCTAATTAGCTCAATCGCAAAAGCTGTCTGTGATAAGACTTGACCATGTAACCTTTGGGTTGCCAGACTCACTCATCCACCACGACCAACCAACCACCCTCCTTTCATTTTTGCTTTAAGTAACCTAGTATCTTATGTAAGCATACCAAACATACAGTATTATACTAATTTGAATGTCCCGTACTTACGTTTACTATGTTACGTCTAGTCCACGAGACCAGTCTGTCCATGGTGATGGTCTGCCGCACGCAGTGACAAGTTGAGTCCACTCAAAGATAGCCAGTCATGTAGCTTTAGTTTGTACTCGGTCTTCAAACACATTCAATGGCGAAGCGAACTACGGCATCGTGTCGTAATTATAGAATATATCTTTTTTTATGGATCACATTGCGTGTTTTGAGCGGTCGTGGTTTTTGGCGCGCGTTCTTTTGACCTACCATTTTGGCAGAGCGCGCAACACTGAATGTGACACCTTGGATCGTTGACGGATTGGGGAAAATGCCTCGTCAAAGTTTGTCATCGTTAAGAACTCAAACTTTGCAATTAATATATTTAAGCTTTTGCAAAATTAATTTGGAATGAATGAAGAATGCATATCGTTTGGGAAATATTTTTGATTTTTCAAGCATATTTCATCTGGACATCAGGTAAGCCTTGAAGCCTGCGGTTATTAAATGTAATACATGAGATGAAGTGATGATCTTCAGGGCTTGAACAAACCCCAGAATATTGTGAAACATTTAAATGTATTTGGATAAGGAAATACAGAATAGTCTTCTGTTGGTGATACGGTTCCTACTGTAAACCGTGCAATGTAGGGCACGGGTGTTGCAGCTGTCTACCAATAATTGTTTCAGTGTAGGTTTAAGCATGACAGGTCTTTAAAGGTCACTAAAGCAAATATTTACTCCACTTGCGCGTGAGTTGGCAACACAATTACTGTAGTCGTTGATTATCTAGCCGTTCTCTTGAATGTTAGTCATAATATTATATAATAGGCTATTTGTGTTTAGGATTATAGATTTGTTTTGTCCCGCCCCCAATTTGGTACCAATGAGAGAACATTTTACAAAATCTCTTTGCGCCTGTCAAATTTGTAATGCTGAGATTAGATTCAACATTGGGCGTGTTCCACATACAGATGCTCTTTGCATGTTGCATGGATATTATTACCCACATCTTACATCATCGCAAACACATCGAACATCTTGTCTGCATCCTAGGAAAAAATAAAAGTAAAGCTATGACAGAGACTCATTTGTCAATAGATGGAACTTTTCAAGTATGTTTCATTTCTGCTTTTTGCCAGACAGCAATAAATGGTATCTTATGTTCTTACTCTCATGACCGCTGACATGATGTTTAGTGGGAAGAACAGCTGACCGTGGGGCTTGACCCCAAGATCCAGCATTGCAGAGGTCAAGTGATGTACCACAAAACCCAGGGCCTGGGATAGAGGCAGTAGAACACTCAGTAGAACACTCACATTTCAGCATTCTCTCCCTTTGAGACTTGTCCATTCGCACAGAGCCCATCTGCAAACCAGCACCCTAGAAACCTCCGGAATGATCCCTTTGCTGCCTGCCACCAATATAGCAAGAGAGAGGAAAACTGACAGGGGGCACGATCCTCAAATCCTGTGTGGTGCAGAGGCAGGTGCTCTACCACCTGTACCACAACAACTCAGCCTCAGGGCAATTCATAGGATTTGGGATCTAAATTTGTTTCCCTCCATTAAGTATGATATGTTATGGGGTTAGGGTTAGAATGGAATAGCTATTGTACAATATCATACGAATTGGAGGACGTGTAGAATCACATGTCTTACCCGGCCGTACAATATCATACAAATTGGATGATGAAATGTATAATGCATCTCGGCGGACCAATGGGGCTGCAGGTAGCCTAGTGTTTAGAGCGTTGGGCCTGTCACCGAAAGGTTGCTGGATCGAATCCCTGAGCTGACAAGATAAAAATCAATTGGTCTGAACAAGGCAGTTAACCCACTGTTCCCTGGTATGCCGTCATTGTAAATAAGAATTTGTTCTCAACTGAATTGCCTAGTTTAAAAAAATAAGTATTAGATGTCTTGCTCTGATTACAGGCTGCTTGTTCTTCTGTTAGCATTTGTGGTAAGGACAAATGTTAGGGGAATTTACGGTGCAGGTTAGTAGAATTAGGTTGAGGTTAGGGAAAGTGTTAAAAGTGCTTAAATGCTACAGCTGTCCCCGACGCAACTCGAACACACAACCTTTGGTTTGAATTATTTTTTCAGATTTTTCAGGGGGTGCTGAAGTACCCTCAGCACCCCCTGAAAAATCTGAAAAAATAATTCAAATAAAGCAACCAAAGGTTGTGTGTTCGAGTTGCGTCGGGGACAACTAATCAAAATCAAATCACATTTTATTGGTCACATACACATGGTTAGTAGATGTTATTGTGAGTGTAGCGAAATGCTTGTGCGCCCTACTTCCCTTGGTTATGGACCAACCTCCCTATTTTTCATTTCTGTCTTAAGTAAACAGACCATTATTCTATTTGTACCGTAACGCAACATATCCTATTAAATGGAGGTATCCACTTGATCATTCCAAACCCTACGTCTTTTTAATGTGGTCAGGCTGACCACAAAAGCCAAGGCCTCAATTCAGTTTTTATCTCTAATCTCTCTCATTGTCTCTTTAAAGGCAATATTAGACTTAAGAAGTGAAAGTTAATAGTGTTCTAACAAGTGAGTTGATGATCATTTTCAGCGACATGATAGTTTCTGTGTTTTTGTTTTTTTTCCTACTGCAGCACAGCTAATTTCACCAAAGATTCATGACGGTTGGTGGGCGTACAAAGATGCAGTCCAAGGGAGCTTTGTTCCAGGTAATTATTTTAGATGTTGAACAAACACTGACATCACATGAACTCAATGCCTTGGTGTCCACATGGCCCACTATTAAATAAGCCTTGGTGTCCACATGGCCCACTATTAAATAAGCCTTGGTGTCCACATGGCCCACTATTAAATAAGCCTTGGTGTCCACATGGCCCACTATTAAATAAGCCTTGGTGTCCACATGGCCCACTATTAAATAAGCCTTGGTGTCCACATGGCCCACTATTAAATAAGCCTTGGTGTCCACATGGCCCACTATTAAATAAGCCTTGGTGTCCACATGGCCCACTATTAAATAAGCCTTGGTGTCCACATGGCCCACTATTAAATAAGCCTTGGTGTCCACATGGCCCACTATTAAATAAGCCTTGGTGTCCACATGGCCCACTATTAAATAAGCCTTGGTGTCCACATGGCCCTCTATTAAATAAGCCTTGGTGTCCACATGGCCCACTATTAAATAAGCCTTAGTGTCCACATGGCCCACAATTAAATAAGGAGATGGTCCTATCAGTTTTCCACATTGGTTCAATGTCATCACGTCATTATTTTTTGTTGAAATGACGTGGAAACAATGTTGATTCAACCAGCTTTTGTCCCGTGGGTTGTTTCGTAACAGAAAGCCAGACCAAACAGTCCTCTCTGTTTTGGGAAGGGAACATTTCTTGTTAACCGGGAGGATTCGCTTGTTACTAACGTTCTTGCTCTTGGGCAGTGTTATTGACATGGGCTGGCTTCTTCCTCCGCTCTCTGTCTCTGCAGCAGGAGCTTCAGGTTCACTACTGTTCTGACTGCAGGTCTTATGAAATGTTTATCACAGCCCTCTCTCCATCTTCCTCCCTCCCTGTGTTTCTTTACTCCACAATCAAGGGTAGCACAGACATACAAGTATACAGAAGAAGAATGGCAGCACAATGAATAAAAGAGAGGTCTCAGACCTTTTCAACGAGGAAGGATGAATGACCAATATAACTGTGTAGTCAAGTGTAGTCTGGTAACATTTCAATAATACAACATTAAATATAATTATACATTCATACCATTTCTCATTTGGAAACGTTTGGAGAGCTCACAACCTGCGCAACACTTGTGATAAAGAACTTGTGGTTTATTGAATTGCATTTTATTTCATTGCACTCATTTTCTTTTGAATGCTGACATTTTTGAAGTCAGAACTTTGTATGTATATATTTGTAAATATCAGCGTCATCTTTGAAACCCCAGCGCTGTGTAAAAAACTCCAACAGTCATTTGCACCTCTACCTGCCTGCCTCCTGCTGAATATTTGTCCTTATGACTGCTAGAAGGAGATAGGTTACAGTTTCCGCCCCAACCTGTCACTTCAAAAGCACTCAATGATCTCGGAGTCTCTGCATTTGAACTTTATGTTTATTTTGGTATGGCGTGATAACCAGAATTCAATATAATTCCAATGCAAGAACACCCAAAAATGTAGCCCCCTCACCGATGTCAACTGCCCCCTTCGTCACTTTGTCCTGGAGCCGTGCCTGCTCTGGAAGACAACATAATGATGTTTGTTTCCAACATTAGTGCTGTTTTCCTAAATAAGTTAAATCAGCTTTGTGTTTTGTTTCCTTTGCTTAGTAACGCGATACTGGTATCATCCCACCCCAATTGTCTATGTGTGCCTTAAGGAAGGGTGCAAATTTGGATGAGCCAATGGGCTCATATAAGGATATGTGAAACCAGCAGAAACTGCTGCCTTGAGGGCCAGCACTGTCCTCAGCTGCTCCATGTGTAACTCTGTCATTGGATTACCTTAGTTTCAACCTCTCTTCTCCTCTCCTTTAGGGCAGCAGGGCTAGGAGGAGAAATGCCTATTTATTAGCTGTGACAGATAAGCACAGCAGGTGACACAGAGGCCTTTGGAAGTCTTTTGTAGAAGGTTGTGGGATGCTCCCTGACCTTTTACTTTATGTCTCCTGCTAGTGTATCAGTGTGTGGACTCAGGGGGTGAGCCCTTTCAGCCTCTCGGCCTAGCTGCAGGGAAGCTTCCTGTCTATCACCACAGAGACCTTTACACAGGAGAGGAGACATCCACACACAGTCAACCGCAAGTGACAGTGACTCTGTGTATGTGCTGTGTGTCATATGGGTGGAAGCCAAGTTGGTGGGATGTTTTTGCTATTGTACATTCATTCACCTCAAGCCCTTTTTGATGAAAACGGGGAAACTCTACAGCTAGAATGTACATTTGGAGCCATCTAATTAAAGACTTTACTTTTTGAAATAGAAAGGAAATCGAATTGATCTAAACAGGCTCAAGAAGAGTGCAATTATGCCTTGGCCCATTAACTTTTTGATACAGATTTCAATTCAACTGAACCTTTTGTCAGAAACAAAGGCATCACCTTCCTTCTGTATATTCTTACAGGAGCATAACTCTGTATTATTATTTGTATGTGCTGCAGTCTTGGAAAGTAGGTCACCAAGTTAGTGATCACAGCCAGCTATCTCTCTCTCTCTCTCTCCCTCTCTCTCTCTCTCTCTCTCTCTCTCTCTCTCTCTCTCTCTCTCTCTCTCTCTCTCTCTCACACACACACACATACACAGACGCCCTTGCAAAGACTCTGAGGGGCAAAAAAAGAAGTGCGGAAGGAAGAAACAGAATCCCTCCCACGCAAAGGGTTATGAGGGAATTTAAATGGAATGGGAAGAGGCTAGAATAGAATTATGATTACTATGCGCTCAATAATCTTCTAATGGTATTAAAAGGCCATATTCACAGGACCCGCACTTTACATTTTCGCTCTCACTCAGAGCTATAATAATGTTAAGCCCCTCTTCCTCATTTTCCCACCCACCGACTAATGTGATGAACATACATATGTTCTAGCATATTGCTGCTGTATTTCTACCTGCGGGTATGGCGGTCGGAGGATGAGCGGAAAGGTTTGTTATTGGAGCAACACTAGCTACATCATTGTCTTCAAAGCTAAAACATTATGTGAAGGTGCTAGATTATGACTGACATTTAAGACTTTTAACAACCAAATCATCTATAGGCGAGCCAGCCAAGTAATTTACAGCTGTGATAAAGGAAGATGCTCAAAAGAAAGGTCAGAAAAGCAGTGGCTTATTCCTCCTTGCCTTTGTCAAAGTAAGATTTGATTTGTTTGAGGGCTGAGCAAAATAACCTCTTACAGCAGATGGTGTTAAATCCTCTATGATGATAAGAGGGTCTAGACCTAGGAATATTATCCTGTCAAACCAGAAGCATGTCAGTAACCAGGTTTACATTCAACCTTTTGAATCGGAAGAGTTGAAAATGTCATGGAAACCCATCTAACGTGTATTTCTTTTATTCAGTACATGGAAATTGAACCGCAAAAGTTATTTTTATGTGCATTACGTCCTCACGCACAGACTTTTATCCTCAAACAAGTCCGTTACTTGATGGAAACATTTCTGGTAAGAAAATGTGTATGTTGTTTTTATGCAGATTTTAGAATATTCACATGAAAATCTGTCACCAACTGGATGGAAACCTAGCTAGTTGTTATACATTGTCAGGCTACCACGTTGGAATTGATATTGCTACCTGCCCACCAATACCCAAAACACCTGCCTGCCTTTTAAATAAATTGCTCCATGGAATTACCCCTTGGCTTACAGCACGCTTTTTAAGCACTGTTTGTTGAAGAACAATTCTCCCTTCATCATTACTCTCTGATTGTCTCACACTGCATAGCCTATAGTTTTCATGAGACGGTTGTCTGAGTGTGAAAAGGTCTACCGTGTCCTAGTATTTGGCAGACAATATTGCAGTTGCAACACAAAGTGATTTGAACTAATTGTAGTTCCATCTGTAGTTCTCCCACGTCCCAAGACATCTGCTCTCTGATGTTAACTGCATGATGGATCATCAGCTATTCCTCCACTTTAATTATATCCACAGGACCTTAGGAAGGCAATACACTGGAGTCGGGAGTGTCTGCACAGTCCAGCAGGTTCAATAGATTGCAAACTGTCTCAATTTTGTCTTCTTTGTTTACGCTGCTTGGAAAATTGGAAATGTAATCCCTACGATCTGAGGGGAGGATTTCCCTGGTCATTTTGATATGAAATCAGAGTGAATTTTGTGAATTGTGATTGCTGTGAATTGGCCAGTCCTCAGTCCTAGTGGTCTCTCCAGACCCATTGACATTTATGTTCTAATTTTAGTTTGTTCTCTGTAACGTTATGTTTATGTCCTGACTATTTTGCTCTGGAAAAAAACCTCTAGACTTCAATTAGCTGCATATCCCAACACGTGTTGTGAAGTCTCCCTAGAGGTAGTGGTACTGTAGGGTCTGGTTTTCAGCTCTTGGCTGGGACATACTGCATTGCACCTGCTGCATGCACCTGCTACCTGATCCAATAATATACCTGTACTGGACTAGAGATCATGAGCACTAGGCAGCATGGGTAAAGGGGGTGAGAGTTCACATGTGAGGGTTTAGACATACTTATACTTTTCTAGCTGAGTTTTCTAATGAAAATGGTTGTCTTTCCTGCTCAGCCTCAGTAATGTCTAGGAGCACCTCTAAGCACCTTTCGCTGCTAAAACAAGCACGTTTGTTTGAATCTGCCCTATGAAGCATCCTTAACAATGAATGCCTCGTCATTTCTTTAGACGTTTGTATCGCTCTTGCTCCACCAAACCAACAAGCAATGAAAGTGATTAACTATTTAATCCAACAGTTAGATTGCCATGAGTTGAGTGTAGTGCTACCTTATATTTCCTTTGAGCATGGTTCTCAGTTTGACATATCCTCTCTTTCCTCCGACTGTTGTGCTCACCAAATGTCACTGAGTGGGATTACAACACAGTTACATCACTGTTTTAGGACACAAAGGCTTTTATATATGTCACATTACCACATTTTTGGGCAAAAGTAACAATTGTTGCCAAAATACTGCCTTCGAAACTATCAACAACAGTGCACATTTTTTCCTGGATCAATTGTTAAAACAATGATAGTTTAGTTAAAAATGCCTAGGCTTCATTTTGTGATCATTTTACTTTTTTTTTTTTTTAACACTATATTGAACCCTCTACGCGTGCAGCTACAACTGGTAAACAATTAGTTGACATTCAGAAATTCCAACATCATTCCAGATCCTCATCTACTGTATTTCATGATCATGCATTAAGAGTAGTTTGGCCAAGATCAGCTTGTAATATAGGTCACTGATCAGCTTAGGGTGGCTAATTCATTGCTTATTTGCTAGTTTAAGCTGATTCACTAGCAGATTCACTAGCTGATTCTTTAGCTGATTCTTAATTCTGAAATTGACTCCTAGTCATATCTATAGGGGGTTGTGGCGCTGATCTGATAGTCCATAACCACCATTGGGCTTTGCCCAGAAGGCATGCCCCTTGCCCATGAATTAAGCAAAGAAAAAGTACTGGTTGTCCCAGGAGTCTCCATCCAGCAGTCCAGATGAGTATCAGCCTCTAATCCCTGTGCTAAGGGAGAGAGTGTAAAAGTCCTGAACCCTCATTTGTTTCACAGCTGGGCGGCCTTCTCCACTCAAGCCGACCCACGTGATGTAATCACAGCTGGGTGACGTCACGCGTGTCAGAAAGGAGTAGTGATGGCACTCTTGAGGCCTGTCACAGCAGCCCTGCTCCTGTGCCACTGCCAGGCTCTGAGCCCTACTAAGAGGAGAGGATGGGTTCTCCCCAGTCCCTTCTGTCATGTGCAAGTAACGAGGGAGGGATAACTAAGATTATTTCAGCTGATCTTAAATCAGATTCTGGAAGCATTTAAACTGATTCTAATATAGAGGGATTCTATCTAAATCCATAGTAGTATCTACATACATACATACATAATCAACTTTGGCATTACTCACGTGCCCTTTTCTCAAAATAGCTTTTCCTAGTACTGTACAATCATAATATGGAATGTTGTGCTGATGGCATACTCCATACTCTAACTGCTGCCGTTTCGGTTACAGTAAGGCAAGGACTTTAAAGGGATATCTTTACTTCGTTTCATTACTCAGTGTTTCCTCCTCAGTGGTTCCCGTCAAAGTTTTTATAGTCCAAGTTTATAGTTTAAGAACTTACTCATCTCACACATCAACGCGATATTAGACATCCACATGATAAAGGACATTGAACTGTGCTTGTTGTCCACAGTACCATCCTTCTGGGGGCTAGTGAATTCCGCCTGGAACCTGTGTGCCATGGGAAAGAGGCAGTCGCCGGTCAACATTGAGACCAGTCACATGATCTTTGACCCCTTCCTCACCCCTCTACGTCTCAACACAGGCGGACGCAGCAAGGTAAGGAGATTGTGGAAAGCCTGATCTTGAACTCCCAGATGACTCTTGAGCTTGTAGATCTGAAGGGCATCAGGTCTACAACTTCAGGAGACGTTGATAATCTGCAGGCTATTATTGGATTCCATTTGTGTGTGTTCATATTATATTTATAATGTGTAATGAGGACCAGTATGCTCAGCCATCATCAAAACAAGGTGTTCTGTTTACAGAATAAACATTTATAGATTTATAGTATGGCCAGGTCGCAGTTGCAAATGAGAACTTGTTCTCAACTAGCCTACCTGGTTAAAATAAAAGGTGAAATAAAAAAATAAAAAATAAAAAAGTAACATCAGATTTCTACTCAGAATTCTTTCGACTACACAGACAGGGTCAATTTTCTAAATGCCTCTAGCAACACCCCCGCTATCTAGCCCCATGGCTCTCCTTTAGTTGTACATCATGCTCTGCTTTCACAGTTGCCTTCTGAATCTCTCCCATCCCGATCCCATCAAATGACCCATATAGCAGATAGTATTTATTGTAGGATTTCACTAACATTATCAAAGGGTGTTGGCAGGATGCCCCAAGCTCAAGCTGCAAGCTGGGGACAAGGGGGCATGACCATCGTTCACCACAGGGCATAAAGTCCACTAGGGAATAGGGGAAATTACTAATCATGTAAAATGAGAACGACAACAGAATTACACTCAGTACTGTAGTTCAAATGGGGACAAATGAACTATTACCGAGCCTATTTGATGCAATTACATTTTATTGATGTATCTTTTGGTTCTTTGCAGTGTTGTGTAAGAATGAAAATTGACTTACTGTAAGGTATGTATGTGGTGGCCATTTTTCAGAGGACAAAACCCTTTGATTAAGACAGTCCACCTCCCCCACCCCCTCCCCCAACATTTGATTCCCATGAATAGTACTCTCATTTATTTTGAATCAGAAAACTACCACAAGGAGCCAGGGAGGATTGGCAAAGAACAGTACATGTAAGAGAGGGTTAAATTGTCTTTGTAAGTCTTGTTTTATGATTAATGCTAGTGTGCATCTGCTGAGCGAGAGCGCAGAGAGCTGGGCCATCTGTGCTGGCGTGTGTCTGTGGGAGGACTGTGGGAGAGGGGATACATGAAGTTAGCCAGGATGTTTTTACATTCGCCACAGCTCGTCTACTCGATACTCCCAGATATTTGTCCATCAACAGATGGACATGTTTACTCTCCCAGTTAACTGCCTCTTTTCCTGCACTTTTACAGAAGTGTATTTGTTCACTTCACTTGAATATTAGGGAAATATTTTCAACTTGTATGCTCAGGCAGCGACTGAATAGCAATTTGCATTTTAGATACTTGATTAAGACAATTCATCCGAAGAAGCGATTTAGTGTGGCAATCTTTGTCATGAAAAAAGACAACATGAAACTGTGGTGATAAGCCTTTGCTTGATAAATGGTTCTGTTCACAGCATCTTTGAATTGACTTCAATGTGTTGACATTTAGTAATAATTTGGATGCTGCGACAGTCAATAGCAGGACATTAGTAATTTCCTATCTCACTTGCTCCCATGATGTCCACAAAGCCATACTCACTCACACACACTGTCACCAAATTCACTCATGAAGACGTAGTTTCTCATTAACTTACCCTAGTAAAGCTCAAACAGTTGCTCATAGAAAACATTTAGTAGGCAACAAGTTGGCATTTTGCAAAGCACCCATGAGGAAAACTGTCAGTTGGGAAATGTTGGTCCTTTGAAAATATTGGTGCAATTATACAGCATAACCTATTTCATGTAATGTAATCCAGGGCTAGAATATCCTTATTTTTTTGTTTATCCAGAAAACAGCCTGCTATTACCATGAGACAAGTTTGAGATAAGATACAAGTGACCTTAGTTCCTTTCGAAGGTTGAAGGACTTCAATGTCCTCAGTCTGTCACAGCTTCAATTATGTTCAAATCCCAGACTTTGAATCCTCAAGGAAGGGAGGGTGTAGAAAAGTGGCTTAGGAGTGACAGAGACTAAAGGATAGGTAAGGTGGGTGAGATGAGTGTTGGGTCAAATAACAGGAGGATTCATCATTCTGACAGGCTTCACATGGAGTGTCACCACTTAAAGACATGCTCCTTTGGTGACTCATTCCTTCATTGCGGTGCCTTTTGGACCTTTTTGTGTTCTACCAGTTTGACTTTCAGAAAAACATATTGGTCAAGCTCAGACACTTTTTATTTTTTTGGTGCATTTTCCAACCTGTTAGATGCCTAATCCTAACAGGGTGGAACCTAACAGGGTGGACATTTGGAGCCTAAATTACCCATAGCTCTGTGAGTGAGCATTTAAATGTACAATAAAGTATATCATATCGTAATGGTGAACACTTGAACAGGATTAAATGCAATTATAATAAATACAATAATCATGGAAGAAAGTTATTGAGAGAGAATTTAACTAGGACTATAAAATAATGAAAAAATATACAAATTATACAAAGGTACTGAGAATCCTTTTAACAAAGATGTTTAGGGGTTGTCTGAGGTCCACACAACATTCAAACAGACACCATGAACAGGGAATTTAGAAAACACACTTTATTGGCAGCGATGTTTTAGCATATGTTGTCTTTCATGTTGCAAAATGATGGTTAACCAGCCAAAAGGGGAGCTGGTGCGCTTCTCGTGCATGATTTTGTGAGGATTTCTGTGTACCTGTTTCGAGTGTTGTAACCTTACTGTGTTGGCGGAACAAATAACATGCCTTCTGTTGCTTTACCACCCCAACTGCATTGAACTGCCAGGAACAGGCAGTGTTTCTGTCAACGTGTGTTTACTGGAGATTCTCTCTGCTGCTCGTGTTTAGCCCGAGACAAAATTCTCTCCATTATACAACTATTGTGGATCAGAAAAATCCCAACTTTGAAACAGAGCCAGTAGATGTGCCTCGTTGCATAGAAGGAGTTTCCCCACAGAGAGGAGCTCACTTCAGAGTGTAAAGGCCACAGTTAGAGGGCGGCAGGTAGCCTAGCGGTTAAGAGTGTTGGGCCAGTAACCGAAAAGTCACTGGTTAGAATCCCCGAGCCGACTAGGTGAAACATCTTTTGCTATGCCCTTGAGCAAGGCACTTACCCCTAATTGCTCCTGTAAGTTGCAGATAAGAGCATCTGCTAAATGGTGTAAATGTAAAATGTGTATTTTTCAGGCAGAGACAGTAGAGGGCCTCCAGGGAACTGAGAGAAAACTGATGGGGGATTTAATAATCTAATCAAAGCTAGTCTAACTTCTCTTCTCAAAACATGGTGGAAAACCAAAACTACCTCCCGTTCTCACTGTTTTGAGGGCAGTCACTGCAATTTACTTTTCATTGATATAATAATGGGAGAGTCTTGCGTTCTGCATAAGAGTGAGGTATGACATGTACAGTGCCTTCAGAAAGTGTTCACACCCCTTGACTTTTTCCACATTTTGTTCTGTTACAGCCTGAATTTAAAATGGTTTATGTTTAGATTTGTATGTCACTGGCCTACACAAAATACCCCATAATGTCAAAGTGGAATTATGTTTTTAGAAATTTTTACAAATTAATTTAAAAAAGAAATGCTAAAATGTCTTGTGTCAATAAGTATTCAACCCCTTTGTTATGGCTAGCCTAAATAAGTTCAGGAGTTACAAGTCACATAATAAGTTGCATGGACTCACTCTATGGGAAATAAGTGTTTAACTTTATATTTGAATGGCTACTTCATCTCTGTACCCCACACATACATATATATATATATATATCTCCAAGGTCCCTCAGTCGAGCAGTGAATTTCAAACACAGATTCAACCACAAAGATCAGGGAGGTTTTCTTTGTCAATGATCAACACAATATACTCTGTCAAAGTAGAAGAAAAATGTGTAACATTTGTAAAAAAAGAAAAAAGAAAGAAATCCTACAGTGTCTGGTGGAAAGCAGACTGAACCAGGTTTTCCTCCAGGATTTTGCCTGTGCTTAGCTCCATTCCGTTCATTTTTTATCCTGAAAAACTACCCAGTCCTTAACGATTACAAGTGTACCCATAATATGATGCAGCCATCACTATGCTTGAACATATGGAGAATGGACCTCAGTAATGTGTTGTGGGGCGGCAGGGTAGCCTAGTGGTTAGAGCGTTGGACTAGTAACCGGAAAGTTGCAAGTTCAAACCCCCCACGCAGTCACAACAGGCAGACAAAAAAATCCAAATAGTATCCGTAAAGTTCGTAGAAACATTTCAAACAATGTTCATGATCAATCCTCAGGTTGTTTTTAGCCTAAATAATCGATAATATTTCAACCGGACAATAATGTTGTCAATATAAAAGGTAAACAAGAAAGGCACTCTCTCGGTCGCGCGCATGAAAAAGCTCTGTGACACAGGAGGGTCCACTCATTCAGACTACTCTTACTCCCTCATTTTTCAGAATACAAGCCTGAAACAATTTCTAGAGACTGTTGACATCTAGTGGAAGGCATAGGAACTGCAATTTGAGTTCTAAGTCAATGGATACTGTAATGGCATTGAATAGAAAACTACAACAACAAAAACATTCCTACTTCCTGAATGGATTTTTCTCAGGTTTTCGCCTGCCAAATCAGTTCTGTTATACTCACAGACACTATTTTAACAGTTTTGGAAACTGTAGAGTGTTTTCTATCCAAATCTACCAATTATATGCATATCCTATATTCTGGGCCTGAGTAGAAGGAAGTTTAATTTGGGCACGCTTTTTATCCAAAATGCCAAATGCGGCCCCCTACCCTAGAGAAGTTAACTATAATGTTGTGGATCCATCCTTAGTTTTCTCTTATCACAGAGATTCAACTCTGTAACTGTTTTAAAATCACCATTGGCCTCATGGTGAAATCCCTGAGCAGTTTCCTTCCTCTCCAGCAACTGAGTTAGGAAGGACTCTTGCATCTTTGTAGAGACTGGGTATATTGATACACCATCCAAAGTGTAATTAATAACTTCAGCATGCTCAAAGGGGTATTCAATGTCTGCTTTTTTATTTATTTTTACCCATTTACCAATAGGTGCCCTTCTTCCTTGACAAAAAAGGACAATTAAATCCATTTGAATCCCACTTAGTAACACAACAAAATGTGGAAAGTCAAGCGGTGTGAATACTTTCCTGAGCCTGAGGGACAGTCCACTGTATAGCAGAGGGGAATAGTTTAACCTAACCTGATACAAAACAAATTTCAAATTAAAATCAAATGTCCCCAAAATGTAAGCCCTCCATATTTCGACTCAATTCACTGAAGCAGAACAGCAATTAGTCCCAAGCCTTTTTAACTCAATGAAGCGTGGGGGGATTTTTGCTCATTGTAAGCAGCTTTTATGCTCTGTTTGGGAATGCTAAAAGTGGACAGCAAAATCGGTAAATCCCTCAACAGGAGTGTTGTGTCAGCTCCTCCTCTAGCATGACTTTATGTCCAAATACATACATCAAGGTAGCTAGAGCATTGTGTGTGTTGTCATAATCAATGATCATTGTGAATCTGAATAGAATTAAGGCTCATCTGCAGAATTTCTGCCTGTTAGGTAGGCCTAGTCTGTGGTGTCAATGAGACAGCACAGAATGGAGAGCATTTGAAGATGCTACTCTTAATAAATTGAAGTTGTGTTAAGAGATTTTATTTGGTTTGATTGAGTGACCACGTGACCATACCCGGCCAGTATAAAAGCACTGATTTAGAGTATAGTCGGTTGCTACTCATTCTGTACCTTAAATGCACTGTTAAGTGGGTACTCTAAATGTTCTTATTATATCTCTGTCTATCAGATTTTAATGCACCACTGTTATCAGAAGGATTTTGAAGGCTGTTTGGTGAACCGTAGGTGGATTTAGTGAAAACATATTTTTATGACAAAGCAAGCCAGCTACATTATCACATCCCAAAGGGCCTCATCACATTTGTTTGCTTACTAGCCAGTAGAGATTATATCATCCCCAAAACAGAACCTACAACTCCGAACCCATATTGCCGTCTTCTCATGCGCAAAGTATTGGCCCCAGTACCAGCTCAGTGCCAGCGCAGTGCCAGCTCAGTGCCTGCTGAGTGCTTCTTTTGCCTAGTAATTAGAATAGGTGTCAGTGGAAGATTTGGTATAATACATAACACTGTTGAGAAATTGAATTAATTTTCAGCTCTCACCATTTTGCTCATTTGATTACATGCATTATGCACTAAGAGGGAGTAGACCGGGCCCCTGTTTAAAGGGCTATAAAAAAAATACATGTCAAGTGAAATATATTGCTTTTCTTACTTCATTTAACCATCGGCAGTATTTGTTGTATATATTTTTCAGTATTCCTTTGTCTCTGAATAAATTAACTAAGTGGATCACCCTATGATGAATGACTCCATCAAGATTTACACGGGCATAACACTGAACTCCCTCCCTTCACTTTTTCTCCTTACCTCCCTCTAATTTAATTATAAGTCTTGATGTTATCCTAGTTTTATATGAAAGAATGGAACAAAGTTTTGAAGGTCTTCCTTTACCTGTTGGACATTTCAATGTGTCACTTCAAACAACGTGAGAGTTTGTTTCTCAGTTTATTATTCATTTCACCTGCTTCCTTAATGATGTGAGATTTGGAAGATGATTTTCATTTTTTTTTTTTATCCACTTTTTAAAAACCTCATTTACTGCAGGCCAACAGCCAATCCCAAATGATTATTCTGTGATTATGAGCCTGAAGAATATTATAATTTTACATTGCAGTAATGGGAAAATGCAATTTCTTTTTCTACCCATAATGGAAATTATAAAGAATTACACTGAACAAAAAGAGATACTGTGGTGAGACTGTTCATCCACCGCCATCACCTCATGTTTCAGCATGATAATGCACAGCCCTATGCTGCAAGGATCTGTACATAATTCCTGGAAGCTGAAAATGTCTCAGTTCTTCCATGGCCTGCATACTCACCAGACATATCACCCATTGAGCATGTTTGTGTATGACAGCGTGTTCCAGTTCCCACCAATATCCAGCAACTTCACACAGTCATTAAAGAGGAGTGGGACAACATTTCATAAAGCCACAATCAACAGCCTGATCAACTCTATGCGAAGGAGATGTGTCGTTCATGAGGCAAATGGTGGTCACACCAAATACTGACTGGTTTTCCGATCCACAACCCTACCTATTTTTAAGGTCTCTGTGACCAACATATGCATATCTGTATTTGCAGTCATGTGAAATCCATAGATTAGGGCCTAATTATTTTTTATATATATTTAAATTGACTGATTTTCCTTATATGAACTGTAACTCAGTAAAATCTTAGAAATTGTTGCATGTTGCGTTTATATTTTTGTTCAGTGTATTAAATGAGTTATCTCCATTTCCTCTTTTGTAGAGGTCTCTCAGGTGAGAAACTTTCCCCCCTTCTCTTTTACCACACATCCACCACACCTCACTTGACTCCTCTCTGTGCAGATGGGAGGCACCATGTACAACACAGGGCGCCACGTGTCGCTGCGGCCAGACAAGGCTCACCTGGTGAACATCTCCGGTGGGCCTCTGGGTTACAGTCACCGGCTGGAGGAGATCCGCCTGCACTTCGGCAGCGAGGACGGCCAGGGCTCGGAGCACCTGCTCAATGGACAGTCCTTCCCAGCAGAGGTGAGAGGGAACGAGCCAATGAGCCGAGAGGGATTATCTTTATCTTTGTTGTGTCTATAAACAATCCAATCCACTGCAAGTTGCTTTCATTAGACTAAGAGCTCAATTCAATCAAACTTGCATTACAGTTAAGGCTTCACTGCTTTACACAGCCCTACCAAGGCTGGTTTGTGTGGAAGATTTCCTCAAACAATGGATAATGATCAAATATGCTGGACTACCTCTATCACTCAGTCCACTAATCACATGTACAGGGCCTTTGAAGGGTGGGCTAGAAGAGCATCAGCAATCTGCACCCTAACAATGTAATTGAAGGCTGGATCGAAAAGTGGCAGTGGGTTTTTAGTGGCAGTGGGTTTTTTCAGTGGAGGAGGGCGATATTATAATGACAAAGTAAAAGCAGTAAATTTATCGGGTACCAAACTGAGTTTGTCTGTCTCGATTGAAATTAGATTTGGCAAACACTTTCCAGTCACTATTTTTAAGTGAGGAAGATATGTTGCCAAAGTAAGCGGCTGCCCAGATAATTAGAGCTGAATCCCGTTCTAAATTGGAACTCTACTGAGCAGATACGTGTGAAAGTAAAACATTCCTGGATTTCTTGAGTTTATCTTCGAGTGAGGGTTGGATGGATAAGATTAGTTTAATCTGACATAATGCTTTCATGTGCAAGACAAATTCACATTTCTATCTCACATGGTCTAACACCAGGAAATGAAGGACTCCCTGTTTGTTTTGTCTTTATCTCGCCTCACTTACAGGTGCAACTTATACACTACAACCAAGAACTCTATGCCAACTACAGTGAGGCAGCCAAGAGCCCCAATGGCGTAGCTATTGTGTCCATATTTATAAAGGTCAGTTTGTGCTTGATGCAGACAATCTCCTTCTCTGTGGTGTTCTATTGTAGTGACAGTGGTCTTTATATTCAGAATCCCATGGGACTGTGCTGCGGATGCTGAATATTTTATGTTCCTTTACATCTCATCCCTCTCAGATATCCGAGTCTCCAAATGTATTCCTGAATCGCATGCTGAACAGAGACACCATCACGAGAATAACATACAAACGTAAGCACCCTCAGGCATTTAAGATTTGTGGGTTTATGCACACACATTGTCAAATCTACCGTAGTCACAGATAGAATAGTAGTCAGATCCATTTCTGGATCCGTCATAAAAAATTATATCTAGAAACTGAATTCATTTGGCTAATTGGAAGGTTGCCAGAGATGGACTTAATCAGAGATTGAGTGAAATTCATTCCAACTTCTGAATTAATCAGCTACATTACCAATGTGATCTTCCTGGTTCAATAGATAAGATGTGTAACAATAGAAACCGCCCCCAACCCTGAGAGATGCTTGAGTCATCTCCTGTATCTAACCGACAGAAATAACTCTGTGGCACTTTCAGAATGTCGAAACTTGGCATTCCTTTAAAGACAACAATTATGTAACATTGCTATAGTTAGTATTAACAGCTTCTACCCAAACTCTCTTTTCTTTCAGTTTTATGCTCTTCATTAAGTCTGGTTAATTTAATTTTCAGTCCTTTTTCATTAATTAAATTAAATTAAACAAATTACATTAAATAAATCACTATTCATCCTTTTATTTGTATCCCATTACTATAATAATTGGATGTAAAACTGTATTACAAGTCCCAGCTGACTGGGGAGGTACTATCATTCGTCAAAACAAAATGCAGTCACCCCCTTACTGAAGACACCCAACCTTGACCTCTTATCTACAGGCCCATCTCCAACCTCTTCCAATCAAAAGTATTGGAAAAAGGGATTGCAAACCAGCTTCAATCCCATCCGTCTTCCAATTAACTGAACAAGTTTTTCCAGTGAGGTTTCCAGTCCTTGCACAGCACCGAAACAGCTATGGTGAAAGTTACCAATAACCTTCTGATGCCTGCAGAATCTGGATTACCTAGCCTCCCCACTTCTCTTAGATCTCAGTGCTCTTTTGACACTGCTGACCCCAACATCCTCCTGCGGCATCACAGAGAGCACACTGCAGTCTCTGGAACTGTTCTGAACTGGTTCTCCTCTTACCTCTCCAATAGGAAGTAATACATCCCGATTGGAGAGTCCAGATCGGTGGAGTCTACGGTCACATGCGGTGTCCCACAGGGGTCCGTTTTGCGTCCTATTCTGTTCCTAATCTACATGCTTCCTCTCAGCCAAATCCTCAGAATCTGTAACATCAACTTCCACTGCTGCACTGACGATACCCAAGTGTATATTTACATCAATCCGGACACCATCTCAGCCCTAGCAAAACTTGGCAGCTGCCTAGATGACATCAGGGCATGGATGAAAGAGAACTTCCTCCAGCTGAACAGCTGCAAGACTGAGGCTATGCTTATTGGGACACACAAGCAGGTCACCAGTGCTGGAAACATCTGCCCTACTAGTGACGGTCAAGTCATCCATCTGTCCTCTGTCATCTCTAACCTGGAAGTTAAGTTTGATCCTTCTCTGTCCTTTGATGCCCATATAAAACATATCTGCAAAACATCATTTTTCCATCTAAGAAACATTGCTCAGCCAGATGCAGAGAAACCCGTCCACGCCTTCATCTTCTCCCAGATCGACCATGGCAATGCTCTGTTCGGGGGCCTTTCAACCAAATCACTTCAGAGGCTACAACTTCTCCAGAAGAGTCCTGCCAGGACCAAGAAGTCAGCCCACATCACCCCCATCCTTGCTGAACTCCACTGGGTTCCGGTCAACTAAAAGATTGACTTTAAAATCCTCCTCCTAGTGTTTAATGCCTCGAATGGATTGAGTCCCATCTACATCAATGATATAATTTATATCAATGAGCCACCTCGCACTCTCCACTCCAGCAACTCACCACTGCTTCAAGTCCCCAAGACACATCTCCTTACTATGGGGGACCGAGCCTTCTGCTCCTTTGCCCCTCGCCTATGGAATACTCTCCCTGACCATTTGAGAGCCGCTCCATCAATCAGAGCTTTTAAAACGGGTCTTTAAACACATTTCTACAGACTGTCTTTCTTATAGACCTAATCTGGAAAGTCCTTTTAGCAACTAGCCTACTATTGCTATTTCCTGCCTTGATTTTTATTGTAATTTTTATTTTATTCTCATTACTTTTTGCCTCAGCTTTGCGATAACACTGTAATGAAAAGCGCTATACAAATGAAATGTGTTATTATTATTCTGTAATACAGTGTAGAAAGTGTTGAGGATGGTACAGTATGAATCTGATTACCTCTGTTTTGGTCCACTCCAGATGACGCATTCTTACTCATGGGGCTCAACATAGCAGATCTATATCCAGACACTACACGTTTTATAACATACGAGGGCTCCATGACTATCCCGCCCTGCTTCGAGACAGCCACCTGGATCCTCATGAACAAACCTGTGTACGTCACACAGATGCAGGTAACTCACCCTCGATCATGGACTCAATAATAACAGTAACTCATGTTAGCCAGAAGTTACTTGATAATTGGCCGTATTTGAGACTGTAGATTCTCTACCATAAACCTTATCTGTCCAACTTTCTCTCACGCCGCCTCTTTAGATGCATTCTCTGCGACTGCTAAGTCAGAATGAGCCATATAAGATATTCCTCAGTATGAGTGACAACACGCGGCCCGCCCAGCCTCTCCTACAGCGCTGTATCCGCACCAACATCAACTTCAGCAAGCAGGGCCGAGACTGCCCCAACAACCGGGCCCTGAGGCCCCAGTATCGAGGTGTGTCTGAACGCATGTGTTTAGGATCTTTATTCAGTCAACACGGTTACTTGAGACTTTCCGGTAAAATTCAGGTATTGGTAAAAACAGACTGTGAGAAAGAAGTTTGTCATTGTAATATAAACTGCACATACTGTATTCTGAAACCGGTTTGTGTTTTTAGAAATTCAATATTTACACTCAGTGATCAGTTTATTAGGTACACCACCCCATTCACAAAAAATGGTTCGCTCCTACAGACAGTGGCATCGAGTTATTCAGTTGATGTTCGATTAAACATTAGAATGGGCAAAACCAGTGACCTAAGCGACTGAGCGTGGTATGATCGTCAGTGCCAGGTGCGTCGGCTCCAGTATCTCAGAAACATCCGGCCTCCTGGGCTTTTCACACATGATAGTGTCTAGGGTTTACTGAGAATGGTGCGACAAACAAAAAACATCCAGTCAGCTGCAGTCCCGTGGGCGAAAATAGCTTGTTGATGAGAGGTCGAAGGATAATGGCAAGAATCGTGCAAGCTAACAGGCTGGCCACAAATAAGTAAATAACATTGCAGTACAACAGTCGTATGCAGAAAGGCATTGCAGCAGACAACCACACCGGGTTCCACTCCTATCAGCTAAAAACAAGGAGAAACGGCTCCAGTGGGCACGCGATCTCCAACACTGGACAATTGAGGAGTGGAAAAACATTGCCTGGTCCAACAAATCACAGTTCCTGTTGCGTCATGCTGATGGCAGAGTCAGGCTTTGGCGTAAGCAGCATGAGTCCATGGCCCCATCCTGCCTGGTGTCAACGATACAGATTGGTGGCGGTGGTGTATGGCGTATGGTGTGGGGAAGGTTTTCCTGGCACACATTAGGTCCCTTGATACCAATTGAGTGACGTTTACATGCCTTGAGGAATTCAGGCTGTTCTGGAGGCAAAGGGGGGTCCGACCCGGTACCACATGGGTGTACCTAATAAACTATGTTTTCTCAGTCTTCTATAGTTCTGAGATGTCTATAGAGAAATGCCTCGTCCCTCAAAATGAACAGATTCTTTGTAGGTTCTATGTCTCAAGCATTGCCTTTGTGTTTCCAGTTCAAGCAGTTCATGCTAACCTCCACATCTCTTTGTTATCTTTCCAGTAAACCAGTGGCTTCTGAAGTAGGAAAAAGATGAACATGCTGTACACTACAACAGGATGAAAACTAAATATTGGATCCTGATTCTCAAAACTTTATTTGAATGTGGAAATAATACATTATCAGAAGAGAGGCTGTTTTTTGAATATGTTTGAGATTGCAAAGTAAGACAAGGAAAGATTGAAAAGTGTAACTTTTAAGGCTGCACAAATGTAATTATTTTATAGAGCTTATGGAAATGGGCTGTATGGAAATTCAGCAGGCTCCGCCATTTACCGACCTCTGCAGTGGAGACAAAGAGGACCTCTTTTATGACATCATCACCAACATCAGATTCACTTGAGCACCCAAAGATCCCAAAGGACCAACACTTCTTGAAATGAGCTAACTGTAATCACAGATACAACCATAACGTGTTTTGATACCAACAGCATTCCATCAGATCTGACAACAAGCTAAGAATCTGAATATGATAAGAGGGTGCTTCTGGTGATGAAAGCTTCTACATAACCATGTCACAAGCAAAAGGTGTACTGAATAAATGTCACAAATGCAGAAACATTTCCTGACCATGTGACCTAACCAGGAAAAACTCTGGACCCCAGTAAAACACCAGGGCATGAGATGTTCCTGTTCAGGCCACATAGTCAGGAAACACTCCTAGCCATAGACTTAGTAGATACAGTATTTTATACTGTATTTACTAAACTTTTCTAGCCATTTTGGGCCATTTGCCTTTTCTCTGTTTAATTGTTTACAATTTCATTCACTCTGTTAATTTAAATGATAGCAGCCCAATTAACATGTTTCAGAGAATTATCTAAGATAAAATAACACTTTACATAAGGCCTATATAGTATATGCTGTTTAAGAATTGTATATTGTCTAGCACTGAATAGAGCATGGGACGTGATTTGTCTGCAAATTCTTTAAGCAGTCACAAGGCATTCCTTATCAATTATTTATCCTCATTTTCGATTCAGAGCTGTGTATGGCGTTACAGGCAATGTGGGGTTGTGTGTGTGTGTGTGTGTGCGCACATGTGTACATGACTGTATGTGTGTGTGTGCGTTCTCTCCTGGGAATTGTATTTCTCATTAAATAGGGTAAATCTCCTCGTTTTGTGGCAACGAAAGAAATACAATTGTATTTGTCACATGTGTCAAATACAACAACAGGTCTAGAGTGATGTGCTTACTAACAATCTCTTTCCCACCGATGCAGAGTAAAACAAGAAGATAAAAACACAAGAGAAATAACACACAAGAATGAAGCTAAATACAGGAAGTACCAATATACCATATCAATGTGCAGGGGTACGAGGTAGTTGAGGTAAGTATATACAGTGCCTTCAGAAAATATTCACACCCCTTGACAAAGTAGGATTTATATGAATTGAATTGTAATTTTTTGGAAACGATCTAAACAAAATGGAAGAAACATTTTTTTTTTTATTAAATGGAAAATAAAACACAAAGTAATCAACCCTTTGAGTCAATACATGTTAGAATCACCTTTGGCAGCGATTACAGCTGTGAGTCTTTCTGGGTAAGTCTCTAAGAGCTTTGCACACCTGGATTGTACAATATTTGCCCTTTATTCTTTTTACAATTCTTCAAGCTCTGGTTATTGGTCTTTGCTAGACAGCCATTTTCAAGTCTTGCCATAGATTTGTTTGCCAATTTAAGTCAACTTAACTAGGACACTCAGGAACATTCAATGTTGTCTTGGTAAGCAACTCCAGTGTATAATTGGCCTAGTGTTTAGGTTATTGTGCGGCTAAAAGGTGAATTTGTCTCCCAGTGTCTGTTGGAAAGCTTAGCTCTATTCCATTTATATTCATTTTAAAAACTCCTTAGTCCTTGCCAATGACAGTCATACCCTCAACATGATGCAGCCAACTTCATGCTTGAAAATACAGAGATTGTTAGTCAGTGATGCTTTGTATTCAGGACAAAAAGTTAATTTATTTGCCACATTTTCTTTGCATTATTACTTTAGTGCCTTATTGCAAACAGGATGCATGTTTTAGAATATGTGTATTCTGTACAGGCTTCCTTCTTTTCACTCTGTAATTTAGGGTAGCATTGAGGAGTAACTACAATATTGTTGATACATCCTCAGTTTTCTCCTATCACAGCCATTAAACTCTGTTTTAAAATCCCCATTGGCCTCATGGTGAATTCCCTGAGCGGTTTCCTTCCTCTCCGGAAACTGAGTTGGGAAGGACGCCAGTATCTTTGTAGTGACTGGGTGTATTAATACACTATCAAACTGTAATTAATAACTTCACCATGCTCAAAGGGATATTCAATGTCTGCTTTTTTTCCCCATTTACCAATAGGTGCCCTTCTTTGTGAGGTTTTGGAAAACCTACATGAACTTTGTGGTTGAATCTGTGCCTGAAATTCAGTGCTTGACTGGGGGACGCAGATAATTATATGTGTGGGTTACAGAGATGAGGTAGTCATTTAAAAAAATCATGTTAAACACTATTATATCACACCGAGTCCATGCGACTTATTATGTGTCTTGTTTAGCAGATTTGTACTCTTGAACTTATTTAGGCTAGCCATCATTTTTCTTCATTTGTAAAAATATATAAAATCATAATTCCACTTTGACATAATGGGGTATTGTGTGTATATCAGGGGGTGTGAATAATTTGTGAATGCACTGTACATGTAGGCAGGGTTAAAGTCACTAGGCATCAGGATAGATAATAATAAGAGTAAAAAAACAAAGTAGCAGCAGCGTATATGATGAGTGTACACTCTTAGAAAAAAGGGTTACAAAGGGGTTATTTGTGGAGGGATATGGTTCTACCAAGAACCGTTCTGATCTAAAGAACCCTATTTGGAAGACAAGGGTTATTTTGTAAGGCAAAGGGTTCTACCTAGAACCTTTAATATCCTGAGAACCGTTTTTGGAAGAAAGGTTTATTTGATGATTCTTTGGAAGACACGAAGGATTCTTTGGAAGGCAAGAAGGGCTCTACATAAAACCTTACGTAAAATTTCCCAGTATGCTCTATTTCAGGGAGATTACGAATGGTTTGTTTTACTGTATTATCTGTGTTTTTGCATGTACATTTATTGATTCATTCATTTCATGCTACACAAAGATAACTAACATACTGTTCGTAATTGGATTCATTGCACCCGTAACTGAGATGGCTGTTCCAGTTTAGATGATTGAGATAGTCTCAGCATTCAATCTTCCATAACCTGACAGTCATTCTGAATGCAGGTTGTGGGTGATTTAACAATTCCACTTGTTGGATATACTAAGTAGCTGGATTCCAATAGGAATTACACATCACATTGCAAGCCTAAGCATAATGTGACTTGCAGGCCTGATGTGGCCTGTAACCAGGAGTTTCCTAACACCCCTGTGTTAGGGTATAACTAGGCCCTCAAAGAAAGGCCTTGTGAAATGTAATGTATTATCATAGATAATTTGATTTTAAAGGCTAATAAGGTTGGTGGAATTGTTTATAGAGGGTTCTAGGTAGAACCCTGCACGGGTTTCTTTGAAGAACTCTATGGGGACAAACTGAAGAACTCTATATGTTTCTACTTAGCACCTTTTTTTCTGAGTATATGTGTACATGTGTGAAAGTGTGTGTTTGTGTGGCGTCAGTATGCGTGCGTTATCTGTGTGTGTTTGTGAGAGTGCCAGTGTGAGTGTGTGGATCAAGTCCTGTGAGAGTGCAAAATAGTGTAGTGCAGATAGTCCGGGTAACCATTGGATAGCTATTCAACTGTCTTATTATTGGGGATACAGTGCCTTTGGAAAGTATTCAGACCCTTTGACTTTTTCCACGTTTTGTTACGTTACAGCCTTACAATCCTCTCTCGGAGCTCCGAGGACAATTCCTTTGACCTCATGGCTTTGTTTTTGCTCTGACATGCACTGTCAACTGTGGGACATTATATAGACAGGTGTGTGCCTTTCCAAATCATGTCCAGTCAATTGAATTTACCACAGATGGACAACAATCAAGTTGTAGAAACATCTCCAGGATGATCAATGGAAACAGGATGCACCTGAGTTCAATTTCAGTCTCATAGCAAAGGGGCTGAATACTTACGTAAATAAGGTATTTCTGTTTTTTATTTGTAATAAATTAGCAAAAATGTCTAAAAACCTGTTTTCGCTTTGTCATTGTGTGGTATTGTGTGTAGATTGCTGAGAAAAAAATATTGAATCCATTTCAGAATAAGGCCGTAATGTAACAAAATGTGGGAAAAGTCAAGGGGTCTGAATACTTCCCGAAGTCACTGTAGAAGCTGTCTCTGAGCCTGTTGGTCCAAGACCCGATTATCTGGTACCGCTTGCTGGACGGTAGCAGAGAGAGCGTCCATGGTTTGGGTGGCTGAAGTCTGTCTAAACACAATATCATACATGTACTGTTTCTGTATGATAATACCACTATGCCTATACAGTGCCTTGCGAAAGTATTCGGCCCCCTTGAACTTTGCGACCTTTTGCCACATTTCAGGCTTCGAACATAAAGATATAAAACTGTATTTTTTTGTGAAGAATCAACAACAAGTGGGACACAATCATGAAGTGGAACGACATTTATTGGATATTTCAAACTTTTTTAACAAATCAAAAACTGAAAAATTGGGCGTGCAAAATGATTCAGCCCCCTTAAGTTAATACTTTGTAGCGCCACCTTTTGCTGCGATTACAGCTGTAAGTCGCTTGGGGTATGTCTCTATCAGTTTTGCACATCGAGAGACTGAAATTTTTTCCCATTCCTCCTTGCAAAACAGCTCGAGCTCAGTGAGGTTGGATGGAGAGCATTTGTGAACAGCAGTTTTCAGTTCTTTCCACAGATTCTCGATTGGATTCAGGTCTGGACTTTGACTTGGCCATTCTAACACCTGGATATGTTTATTTTTGAACCATTCCATTGTAGATTTTGCTTTATGTTTTGGATCATTGTCTTGTTGGAAGACAAATCTCCATCCCAGTCTCAGGTCTTTTGCAGACTCCATCAGGTTTTCTTCCAGAATGGTCCTGTATTTGGCTCCATCCATCTTCCCATCAATTTTAACCATCTTCCCTGTCCCTGCTGAAGAAAAGCAGGCCCAAACCATGATGCTGCCACCACCATGTTTGACAGTGGGGATGGTGTGTTCAGGGTGATGAGCTGTGTTGCTTTTACGCCAAACATAACGTTTTGCATTGTTGCCAAAAAGTTCAATTTTGGTTTCATCTGACCAGAGCACCTTCTTCCACATGTTTGGTGTGTCTCCCAGGTGGCTTGTGGCAAACTTTAAACAACACTTTTTATGGATATCTTTAAGAAATGGCTTTCTTCTTGCCACTCTTCCATAAAGGCCAGATTTGTGCAATATACGACTGATTGTTGTCCTATGGACAGAGTCTCCCACCTCAACTGTAGATCTCTGCAGTTCATCCAGAGTGATCATGGGCCTCTTGGCTGCATCTAGAGGGACGGCCAGGTCTTGGTAGATTTGCAGTGGTCTGATACTCCTTCCATTTCAATATTATCGCTTGCACAGTGCTCCTTGGGATGTTTAAAGCTTGGGAAATCTTTTTGTATCCAAATCCGGCTTTAAACTTCTTCACAACAGTATCTCGGACCTGCCTGGTGTGTTCCTTGTTCTTCATGATGCTCTCTGCGCTTTTAACGGACCTCTGAGACTATCACAGTGCAGGTGCATTTATACGGAGACTTGATTACACACAGGTGGATTGTATTTATCATCATTAGTCATTTAGGTCAACATTGGATCATTCAGAGATCCTCACTGAACTTCTGGAGAGTTTGCTGCACTGAAAGTAAAGGGGCTGAATAATTTTGCACGCCCAATTTTTCAGTTTTTGATTTGTTAAAAAAGTTTGAAATATCCAATAAATGTCGTTCCACTTCATGATTGTGTCCCACTTGTTGTTGATTCTTCACAAAAAAATACAGTTTTATATCTTTATGTTTGAAGCCTGAAATGTGGCAAAAGGTCGCAAAGTTCAAGGGGGCCGAATACTTTCGCAAGGCACTGTATATATATATATATATATATATATATATATATATATATATATATATATATATATATATATATATATATATATATATATATATATATGAACACAAATATGAAAACAATATGTAAAGTGTTGGTCCCATGTTTCATGAGCTGAAATAAAAGATCCCAGAAATGTTCTAAATGTGCAAAAAGCTTTTTTCTCTAATTTTATGCACAAATGAGTTTACAGCCCTGTTAGTGAGCTTTTCTCCTTTGCCAATATAATCCATCCACCTGACAGGTGTGGCATATCAAGAAGCTGATTAAACTGTATGATCATTGCACAGATGCACCTTGTGCTGGGGACATTAAAAGGCCAATCTAAAATGTGCAATTTTGTCACACAACACAATGCAATAGATGCCTCACGTTTTGAGGGAGCGTGCAATTAGCATGGTGAATGCAGGAATGTCCACCAGAGCTGTTGAAGGAGAATTTAATGTTAATTTCTCTGCCATAAGCCTCCTCCAACGTTGTTTTAGAGAATTTGGCAGTACGTCCAACCAGCCTAACAACCGCAGACCACGTGCAACCACGTCAGCCCAGTACCTCCACATCTGGCTTCTTCACATGTGGGATCGTCTGAGACCAGCCACCCGGACAACCCCATGAAACTATGGGTTTGCACAACAGAAGAAGTTCTGCACAAACTGTCCAAAACTGTCTCATGGAAGCTCATCTGCATGCTCGTACTCACCAGGGTCTTCACCTGACTGCAGTTCAGCGTCGTAACTGACTTCAGAGGGCAAATGCTCACCTTCGATGGCCACTGGCACGCTAGAGAAGTGTGCTCTTCACGGATGAATCCTGGTTTCAACTCTACCGGGTAGACGGCAGACACCGTATGGTGTCGTGTGGGCGAGCGTGGATGTCAACATTGTGAACAGGGTTCTCCATGGTGGCGGTGGGATTATATCCCAGTAGGCATAAACTACGGACAATGAACAATGGCAATTTGAATGCAGAGATATCATGACGAGATCCTGAGGCCCATTGTTCGCCGCCATCACCTCATGTTTCAGCATGATAACGCACGGCCTGCATACTCACCCGACATGTCACCCATTGAGCATGTTTGGGATCAATGTGTACGACAGCGTGTTCCAGTTCCCGCCAATATCCAGCAACTTCGCACAGCCATTGAAGAGGAGTAGGACAACATTCCACAGACCACAATCAACAGCCTGATCAACTCGATGTGTCGCATTGCACTTATTTTGTATTTATTTAACCAGGCATTCACTTAAGAACAAATTCTTATTTACAATGACGGCCTACCCCAGCCAAACCCAGATGACGCTGGGCCAACTGTGCACCGCCCTATGGACCTCCCAATCACGGCTGGTGAACTGTAACTCAGTAAAATATTTGAAATTGTTGCGTGTTGCGTTTATATTTTTGTTCAGTGTATACAGCCTGGAATCGAACCAGGGTCTGTAGTGACACCTATAGCACTGAGATGCAGTGCCTTAGACCACTGTGCCACTTGGGAGCCGAGGCAAGTGGTGGTCACACCTACTTTTTTTTTAAGGTATCTTTGATTAACAAGTATATCTGTATTCCCAGTCATGTGAAATCCATAGATTAGGGCCTAATAAATGTATTTTAATTGACTGATTTCCTTAAATGAACTGTAACTCAGTAAAATATTTGAAATTGTTGCGTGTTGCGTTTATATTTTTGTTCAGTGTATATGTTCTCAAAGAGAAATCTTATATGCATTCATCAGATGTATTCTCTGCAGGAGCCCCAGCCTTGGTCAGCTAGCGTTACCTAGCAACCTATTTTACTACGCCATCTGTGCCCCCGGAAATGAATATTCATTATTCTTCAATATGCATGTCTGTGTGCAGGTGATTGGTGTTCACGGTTACTATGGTATTCCTCAGACAACAGAGATATTCATCATTCATATTTATGTTCAAGTCATATCTTGTCGCTATCTTTGGACCATATTAGTTCTATGCACTGCAAGTAGGCCTACATTTTAGTATAATTGTACTACAGTATCATGTCCTCATCATGAATCTATGTTTTAATGACTTGACAATCCTGAAGGATATTGGTGGTTTCATGATTGACTGAAAATAAATGATGCAGCTGCTGGCTTGAAAAATAAGCACAGAATCATTGAAAAAAGTGTTGCATTCTGCGATGTTACTTGGGGGACATTTCCATTTGGAGCAGTTTGAACAAGTACAGACAGAGTAAGAACAGCACATTCTCTCAATGCAGTCTAGCCAGAATGGAGAAGTGGGAGTGGGAAAGGAGGTTAAACACCCCTGGGAAAGGACACTCCATATTGGGAATACATTTTTCAACATCCGACAGCATCTATCTGTCTCTGTTGTCAACTATGTCAAGTGGAACAAATCCCAGTTCACCCTCTTCCACAGACTCATCACGCACACAAGTGGCACCATTCAAACCTTGAGCAGAAACATAATATAGCACTCATACATATTACATCTTCATTAAGCTCACAGGACAGTAAGAATGTAAAAAGACCTAAGTAAACACTCATGGGGACATTTTGCGCTTTGGTGTTGGGTAACATACAAGAGGTTTAGCCTTGATGTCTGGTCTTCAGGAGAAAAGCTCCCCTTCATTATTAGGGCTTACCTCACAGTCCTGTCTGCTTCTTTCTGGTGATGCACTCTAGCAGCAATCCTTTGAATAAAATGGAGAAGACTAATACATATCCAGGTCACTCACAGCAACATGGAAGCTCTGGGGACGTACTACCACACATCTCACCCTCAATTTGGTCAAGAAGTGGTGGTGTTATACAAGTGAACTGAAACTGTACTTTACTAAGTTACAGGGCTTTATAAAGGCTAAATAACTAAGATGGAGCTTGAATCTCAAACATACCCTTTTTATTTGTTCTGTGTTCTGTGTGCACAGAAGTGTAAGAAAGACAAGAGGTGAAACATTTGTATGAAACATCTTGAGGAGGGGAGAACAATCAGGATCAGGTATCTATCTGTCTGTGCTTGAACTTTAACAATTACGGTACGGGATGGAGAGCTGACCCAAGATCAGTTTTATTTAATCTGCTCAAGTCATGACCAAGGGGGTGCAGCCATGCAATACCTAAAAGCAGTCTGCATAAAATCAGTTGAGGTGTTCTGCAGCCACCTAGCGGTAAGCAAAGGCAAAGCATATTAACTAACTGGGTGCAAATAAGCGGTTCCTCTCCGAAACAGTAGACGGCGTGTTCCACGAAATCGTGTTTCTATCCGCAGTTATTTACCAGCGAAACAAATAACAGACGCGCTTTTGAAGGAACAAAGAAAGGAGGTCGGGGTGAGTTCATTTTGAAGTGTATATTCTTTCGATAGTTTTGCATTTAACTTTTTTGAAAAGGTCAGATGGAGATCATTTCACAACTGAATAGAATTGTATTTCTATTCAAACTAAATAAAATCTGCATTTAATTGCAAGCAAGGCTTAGCTAACGTTAGCTAGCTAACTGCTTTAGCGCCCATGAACGATATCTCCTGATCAGGGGAGGTTTTGTTAAGAGCCCCGACGCCTGCTCTAAACATTAACACGCATCGCGTGCGGTACGTTTTTGGAAACTTATGGAACGTATCTTTCATATCCGCGATAAATAATTTAAGGAACTAAAGGTGAAATTACCACACCTTTATTTTATAGGGTTGGTGTTCCCACAAGGCCATATCAATTCAATGGGCTTTATTGGCATGGGAAACATGTGTTAACATTGCCAAAGCAAGTGCGGTAGATAATATACACAAGTGAAGTAGACAATACAAATTAACAGTAAACATTACACATACAGAAGTTTCAAAACAATAAAGACATTACAAATGTCATCATACATACATACATAAATAATACTGTATATATGCATCTCCAGCTCTTGTTTACGGAAGCCAGGCAGAAATCATAGGCGGCCACCTGTGCTAATGAGCTATCTAGCTTGCTTCGAACATCTGGCTGTGTACGCAACAGTGGGAGGAAGTGTAGTTCTTCAACTGGAGAAACAACTTCTGTGCAATACTGTAAGTGTTTATTTTGTATTTGAAAGTGTATTTCTCACTGATATGAAAGATAAGGGGCATATCAGCATATGTTTAGAAAATCGGTTTTGAAGGAGTGGCTATTGACATTATCTAAAAGTTCAAACACAGCGTCGGAATTGTAGTTCACATGGAGCCAAATGTGGGAGAATGTAACCGCTGAAAACCTTACATATGGAAAGGGGTTTAAGAGCTAGCTATAACAGTAAATGTTAGCTATTATCGTTAACTCTGCATACTAGATTAGCTAGCTAGCTACATTCTGTAACTTTGCTAGTTTGGATGTTTAATTAACGTATGTTGTTTTGATATCACGTCCTTGACGTAACTAGTTTCAACCTAGAATGATTTAACTATAGTTACTGTAGCTATCTCACTATGCGGCTAGCTCTCTTACTAGCCACTTCTCGACATTTTCCAACCATTGCGTCATCACATTGGCATTGTCGGGTAGATTCTCACACACTGGTATCTTGTATATGCATCTGTGTCAAGTCATTTACTAATTACATTTGATAAATAAATCAAAGTGTTAAACGCCTGACGAAATTGACATAAACAAAATAAGTTTCAACCAACGTGGGGTCTACCGCCTCCCCCCAGTTGCTAGTTTGCTCTGGTCACATCGCGGCGATGACACCTAAAAATGAACGTTAATTTACTTGGCTCAGTATGAGGCTCTGCGTTTATGACTAGCTAAACTATAACGTTACTTTCTTAATTTATGAAAGTAAAGATGTTGCTAGGGTTCTGGAGAACGTTCATGTATGCGTAGGGTGCCATTAATCCCAAATACGAAATAAAGTGTTTTTTTTTTGCATTTTCTGTACCGCTACACTAGGTCGGGTCCACGAGTTTGCTTCGGATCTGCCGAGCTGCATGCGTGGACGAGAGCTATTCTGCCAGTATAGAAAGTGCTTTAAATTCGTTTATTTCGTATTTTAAGGAAATTACACCATGTTTTGTATGCAGCCTACTGGTTACATTGAATTAATGAGCCAACAACAGTGTGAATCCTACTGTCTTGTTTCCCAGATGCCATAATCTTTCAATCTCTTGCACTGGGCAGCACTAGCCATTTTTGGCATTGTTATTATTATTTTCCTATAACAAGCTCAATGTTTTTATTACAGCACCAATGAGGAGAATAGCTTGAAATCCACAATCCCTCAGCCAAGATGTCAAGTAAGTAGATATTTACAGTTGAAGTCGGAAGTTTACATACATCTTAGCCAAATACATTTAAACTCAGTTTTTCACAATTTATGACATTTAATCCTAGTAAAAATTCCCTGTTTTAGGTCAGTTAGGATCACCACTTTATTTTAAGAATGTGAAATGTCAGAATAATAGAGGGAATTATTTATTTCAGCTTTTATTTCTTTCATCACATTCCCAGTGGGGCAGAAGTTTACATACACTCAATTAGTATTTGGTAGAATTGCCTTTAAATTGTTTAACTTGGGTCAAACGTTTTGGGAAGCCTTCCACAAGCTTCCCACAATAAATTGGGTAAATTTTGTCCCATTCCTCCTGACAGAGCTTGTGTAACCGAATTGTCTATGGGATTGAGGTCAGGGCTTTGTGATGGCCACTCCAATACCTTGCCTTTGTCCATAAGCCATTTTGCCACAACGTTGGACGTATTCTTGGGGTCATTGTCCATTTGGAAGACCCATTTGCGACCAAGCTTTAACTGCCTGACTGATGTCTTTAGATGTTGCTTCAATATATCCACATAATTTTCCTCCCTCATGATGCCATCTATTTTGTGAAGTGCACCAGTCCCTCCTGCAGCAAAGCACCCCCACAACATAATGCTGCCACCCCCGTGCTTCATGGTTGTGATGGTGTTATTTGGCTTTTAAGCCTCCCCCTTTTCCTCCAAACATAACGATGGTCATTATGGCCAAACAGTTCTTTTTTGTTTTGTCAAACCAGAGGACATTTCTCCAAAAAGTACGATCTTTGTCCCTATGTGCAGTTGCAAATCATAGTCTGGCTTCTTTATGCCGATTTTGGAGCAGTGGCTTCTTCCTTGCTGAGCGGCCTTTCAGGTTATGTCGATATAGGACTTGTTTTACTTTGGATATAGATACTTTTGTACCTGTTTCCTCCATCTTCATAAGGTCCTTTGCTGTTGTTCAGGGATTGATTTGCACTTTTCTCAACAAAGTACGTTCATCTCTGGGAGCAGACTCGTCTCCTTCCTGAGCGGTATGACGGCTGCGTGGTCCCATGGTGTTTATACTTGCGTACTATTGTTTGTACAGATGAACGTGGTACCTTCAGGCGTTTGGAAATTGGTTCATCCTTGGGAGCAGACTTGTGGAGGTCTACAAATGTTTTTCTGGGGTCTTGGCTGATTTCTTTTGATTTTCCCATGTCAAGCAAAGAGGCACTGAGTTTGACTCAAATGATGTCAATTAGCCTATCAGAAGCTTCTAAAGCCATTTCATCATTTTCTGGAATTTTCCAAGCTGTTTGAAGGCACAGTCAACTTAGAGTATGTAAACTTCTGACCCACTGGAATTGTGAAACAGTGCGTTATAAGTGAAATAATCTGTCTGTAAACAATTGTTGGACAAATTTCTTGTCACGCACAAAGTAGATGTCCTAACTTACTTGCCAAAACTACAGTTTGCTAACAAGAAATGTGTGGAGTGGTTGAAACACTTAGGTTGGAGTCATTAAAACTAGTTTATGTATACTTCTGACTTCAACTGTATCTCAATTGGTTTTGAATTGGAGTGGCAGGTAGCCTAGTGGTCAAGGGTGTTGGGCCACTAAAGTCTCTGGTTAAAATGCCTGCGCTGACTAGGTGAAACATATGTCTATGTGCCCTTAAGCAAGGCACTTAACCCTAATGCTCTAGATAAAAATGTCTGCTAAATGACAACCCCAAAAAATGAAAGGGGTCCAAATGAAAATACTGCACAGATTCACCTCAAACATAGAAATAGACTAAAAAGCGACGTGGGTTGAGAATTTTCACCAGTTTAAAGAAATCTGTGACCTGTATTGTAAAACCCGTTATTAATGAGCACATGGTACCAATATAACTGACATGTAGGTTTAAATACAGGTTAAACACTAACTGCATTATATAGCTTAATTGATACAGGGAGTGCAATTTACTCTTTGTTTTGTATGTCTGAACTTTGTCTTCACATTTATTTTACACAGAAAGGCCATCATATGCACCTCCCCCCACCCCAGCCCCCACAACTGTAAGTATCACACACCATCCAACACCAGTCCTCCCATTTTCCTGCCAATGCCATGGGAGTGGGTCTTCTATACAATCAACAGGAGCTCAGTAATATGCTGTTGGGCTGCAGGACCGCACAGACATATTAGCTTGGGATGTTCTGTCAATACATTTGCAAGATTGTGACTCGCAGACAAACATTTTCCCTTCATCTAAATCATGCTGCTATACATTTTGAACATCCAATGGATGGAAGTAGAACTGGCCAGTTACCAGCTGTTTACCTCCCTCTTTGCTACCTTTTTATTTTGTGATCCTCCTATGACAGAAACAAGCCAATGACTATGCACTGCTTTTTGTTTTTTCAAGATGGCTGCTTTCGCATGACTATGCTATGCAAATCATTAGCCCCAAAACTCTCCTTTTCATATATTTTTTTGTCCCTCCCCCTTGTTTGTGTCATTTCTCATTCGTGTTTTGTCTCATTTGTCTCCATCAGCAAGTGCCCAACACCCCTGGGTTTGTGGGGTACAACCCATACAGCCATCTGGCCTACAACAACTACAGGCTGGGAGGGAATACCGGCAGCAACAACAGGGTAATGGTAGGACCAATGCCATCCGTGGCTAGAGCCCAAGGAGTAAGGCTGGCTATTCCCTGAGTGAGAAAAGGATAATTTGGAGAAGGGGGAAATGAGTGTTTGGTACAAGAATAGAAGGGTGAAGAAAAAAATAAAATATTCAACAGAAAAGGATACTTTTTGGGGGGGATAAATGTTACAACAAAAACAGCAGCTGGTCGTGGTCAAGTGAGGTCAGTAATTGCTCCAAAGTCCTCCTATAATCTTCTGTAAATCACACGATCATCTTACTCCAACTGATTTGATGACCCACCAACCACATGTGATTATTTGTTAGAAGTGTCACCAGCTCCCCTCATCTTGTCCCACTCCTTGATGCAAAAGCATTTCATGTTAGAGCAGTTGCCCCTCTGCCATGCCCCTCCCCTGCTTGTACAGCCTGCTAGGGAGCAGCAGCATGTTGCCCCGTCCATCCAAGGCTCATGACTTGGCATGTCAGAGGTTCATACTAGTTGGTGTTTTAATCACAAGGCAGCCAAAACTGATAGCAGTATTCATTTGAATTATAGCCCTAAACACTGAGGGCAATAATTTGTCCTACATACCAGCTATGCATGAAACACTATCCCAAAAATAAGGTGCAACATTTTGGAATGAGTCTCTTTAAGAGCTTCACTTAATGCAGATTGTGTCATTTTCAGTTGTGGCCCTGCCCCTTTTTCATAGTAGTACATAAGTGTTATATACGTGTTTTCTGTAATAACTATGTCCATTGGTTTGACCTGTTGATATTTTATTTTCTTTGGCTCTCTTTCCCAGAATTCCTCAGGAATCACTGTTCCCAAGCCGCCCAAACCGCCAGACAAGCCGCTAATGCCCTACATGCGGTACAGCCGGAAGGTAAGCAGGAAGGTAAGACACCCACGGTGTCTACTTTTACTGCTTGTACAGGGGGTCACCCAGCCAACCATCTGGATGGCCGGGGACCCCACTGTTGATGACCCCTGGTGGTATGTTCCTCACATCTTACCCCCTTTGGATTGGAGGTCGGAGACAGCTGAGTTACCCCACCATCCGGATCCACTCCTCTTCAACACCTGTCTTCATTGTTGATTCTGTCTGTCCTTGTTTCTGTGTGACCTGTTGTGCTTGCTTTCCCTTTGTCTCCTCCAAATCAAATCTTTCTCTCCCTCTTTCTTCCTCTTGTTTATTTGTATACATTTTCCAGCTTAGTTGCTGCTCTGTTTTGACCATGGTGCCTCCTTTTTGCCAGGTCTGGGACCAAGTCAAAGCCTCCAATCCGGATCTGAAGTTATGGGAGATTGGAAAGATTATTGGTGGCATGTGGAGGGACCTCACTGAAGAGGAGAAGCAGGACTACTTGAACGAATATGAAGCGGAAAAGGTGAGGACAGTTGGGAGCTGCAGTTTTCCAATGCCCTAGCTATTTTGCCTTGGGTAAATAAGTCCAGTCCTTTCACTGAGATTTTATAATTACTGCCTCTATAGATTGAGTACAACGACTCCCTGAAGGCCTACCACAACTCACCGGCTTACCTGGCCTACATCAACGCCAAGAACCGTGCAGAGGCAGCTCTGGAGGAGGAGAGCAGACAGCGGCAGACCCGCGTTGAGAAGGGAGAACCTTACATGAGCATCCAGCCAGCTGAAGACCCAGATGGTAATGGCCCGGGGACTAGAAATTCTGTCTCTCCTGTACCTTTTTTTGTTTATCCATAGTGTGTATTGAAAGCCAATGTTTTTGTGTGTCCTTTCCGTAGACTATGATGATGGGTTCTCCATGAAGCACACGGCCACCGCTCGCTTCCAGAGGAACCACCGGCTCATCAGTGACATCCTCAGTGAGATAGTGGTGCCAGATGTGCGCTCTGTCGTCACCACTGCACGCATGCAAGTCCTCAAGCGCCAGGTCCAGTCCCTCATGGTGCACCAGGTAAGCAAAGCTAGTGGAAAACACGCACTGGCCTGTAATCACACAATAGTCTGGTTTGACACTGTTGTTTCCTTTCCACAGAGGAAGCTGGAAGCAGAGCTGCTGCAAATAGAGGATCGGCACCAGGACAAGAAGAGGAGGTTCCTGGAGACTACAGACTCCTTCAATAGTGAGCTCAAACGGGTATGTGCCCCCACCCAACAGTGTCCAAAGTGAGAATCACCTCATACAAAGTGCAACAGCTGATAGCCTGTGTCTTGTTTTTGTACCAGTGTAGTTTGTTTACTTTTATCAGCAGCCGTGCTGTGATGATAGGTTTGTATTCTGTGCCACTCAGTAGCTGTTCAAGTTTGTCTTTGTAGCCCTGGTGTGTTGTACGAAAGTCTGATTTGTCGTAACTGCTCAAAGCTGCAGTGTCTACAACTAGATGTGTTTGTCTGTGTGCAGCTATGCGGTCAGAAGGTGGAGGTAGACATGGAGAAGCTTGCAGCAGAGATTGCTGCGGCAGAGGAGGCTGCTAGGCGGCGGGCGGAGGAGAGGGAGAAGGAAGTGGCGGAGCAGGCAGAGAAGACTGCCCAGGAACAGCAAGAGCAGCAGCAGGCAGCAGCGGCCTCCGCTTCGTCTACCCTGCCCATCACTGAACAGAACAACACCACCCCACCAACCACAGAGACCAAGGAGGACCAGGACAAGCCAACCCCTATGGAGACGGGTTAGTCATACCAACATCGCACTCAAGCATTCTCTGTTATTTCAGTAACTTGCTGTTTGGAGTAAGAAAAAGCCTGATACAAGTAGTGCTTTTATTGCAGTAACATGTTAACCGTTGTGGCATTCAGACATTGTGATCAATGATCATTACAATCTACACAGTCACCTGACCTACACACTTTCCTCCTTTCCTTCAGAAGAGACTCCTACATCAGAGCCATCTGAGACCCATCCTGAGGCTGAGGAGGGCACACATGCTGCAGAGAAGCAGCAGGGTCCGCCGGTGGAGAGCGTCACGGACGAGGGCACCAGTGACAGCACCGCCCCATCTGAAAGCAGCACCGGACCCCCTGCAGACACCCCTGCCTCAGCTGAACCTGCCCCAGAGGAACGCCCAGCCAGCCAGCCCTCCCAATAGCATCTCTGTAGAAAGGCACACCTCTCTCTGAGCACACTCTCTAACCTATAGACAAGGGCCATGTTTTGTGGGCACAGTGCTGCATATCAAAAATATTGGAATGTATAGAAGTGATTTCATGGGTAGAGATGTCCATAGTTTTGTACATTCTGTATGTTATTTGCGATGTCGTGCAACCCTGTGCCCATTTAAATATGACCCTGTGATGTTCTTCCACCATCCCCACACTCGGTTTGTGTGTTCGACATTTCTATTGATCTTGCAATGGACCTCTGGATTCATACCACAAGCCAACAGTTCCTCTTTAGCTATTTGCTATTGGCGTTGATAGAACAGGGAAGGGCCTTGGCCTAATTTATTCCACACCCAATTGACAACGGTTTTTACATGCTATTTCTGTTGCCTATTTTTATCTAACTTTTAGTTAGTAATCAATATGGTGTGGACTGTTAGTGATGGATTAAATACATAATTCATATGAAATGGCCAGTCCTTGAATATCACCTATTATATCACAGCAAATGGATGATTGTGAACTGTTTTACATGAGCTGTTTGCAACTGCACGGCTGTCAAACCCTGTTGCTGTGTATCACCACTAGAGAAATGGTCATGATGAACCTCAGATAAAACCTCACGCTTTCAAATGACTGTTTTTACTTGAATTTGAATGATTTTAGTATGCCTCTGCGATTTGCATCTTTTTTTGTACTGTCAAGCCTCTTGCCCAAATAAAAGTAATTTCTGTCTTTCGGACCAATGGCTTATTTCAAATGTTTTATTGGCTTTCTTTCTCTAGATGTAGGCCTACTGATTGCTTAGACTGCCTAATAGCTCAGCATTGTAATTTTGATGACTCGACAATATATTCAAACCGTAATTATAAAAAAAAAAAGTAAAAAGTCAGACTTGGACTGCTACTGTAAGTAAAATCTCGTTGGCCATTGGGGAATGTGGTTGCATGCCCACTTTACTTTTCTTGCCTTGTCTGCCATCCATGCGTCGTCACACCTCTAAAAGAGAACGAGAGAACACCAGATGGTCACAGTGTCGATATCAGGAATGATGAACAACCGCGCGCTTTGCCTCTACGTCGCGCTCCTCTACCCGATCCCCAAAACATTGACGGAATACTCAACCAATACTGACTCGGAGTACGAGTTTGGGGATTACCGGGGCAAGTGGTGCTTAGACGACCACGGATTTGTGTATAGCATCGGGGAAGTGTACTATCCCAGTCCATCTGCTTGTCCGTGCACCTGCACTGAAGACGGACCCGTGTGCATACGACCCAAGTGTCCTCGCATTCATCCTCGATGTACACGGATTAAATACAAATCCTGCTGTCCAGTGTGTGAGGCAGTTAGCAAAGTGTGTGTATATGGTGGCAAAATGTACAGGATATTCGAAGAATTCAGGGTGAGATTAATATTTTTTTATGAAACATGACTAAAAATATGTTCCATCAACTTTAAGTGACTGTACATTATCCAAGGTTAAGTTTGGATCTTGGAATATGTTTATTATACTGTATTATACTCAATGTCAAAGCAGTGTTTTTTTGTGTCTAGTCTCATGGTGAAGATGGGGACATTGGTTATTTATCCTCTATTGCATGAGAGATAGGCCTATTGTCAAGTGTAATAACAGTACTCTCCATCAACAAGGGGTCATGTGGGGGTCAGCAGTTGAGATGGCATGAGGTGACATTTCATATGATCTCTTTTTAATTGAAAACATTATTCAGGTATTACATTGATGCATGCTTCATAGGTTTCTCAAGTATTATGCTTCCTTCCAAATGACAGGAGAACACAGAGTTTAACTTTAGAGAGAATGAAAGTGAGTGTGGTAGAAAATATGTCTAAAGGTGTATCTAACCTGCTGTTTCAGTTGTCACGCTGTGAGAGATGTCGTTGCGAGTCCAACAGGGAGGTGTCCTGTTCCATCTCTGACTGTCCTGCACCACACTGTGTCAACCCTACATTTGAGCCCAACCACTGCTGTCCTGTCTGCTACACTGGTGAGTTCACTTCTACAAACACACAACTTTCCAACACAATTAATGGTCTCTACCCAATGGTCTCTACCCAAACACACAATTTCTTCCACACTAGTTTACATGTTATAATGATAGGGTGGACATACACACACACACACACAGATGTGTTCTGTATAATTTGACCAGAACATACAACGCAAATATACAGAATCCATAAGCCTGGTCATATGTAACTCAAGCATTTTTCTGCACCTGCTATAACATCTGTGTATGCGACCAATAAACGTTGATCTGATGTCAACCATTAATAATTAGCTTTGACACAGTGTGTGATATTGATTATAAAGACAGCTGCAGCTCTTATGTAATGTTTACGATGGCAGTAGTTGGCTGCTGCCCCCAGTTGGAGTCTAAGATCATCGATATCTTCAATGTTTCTTTAATCACTGCTCCACTGCACTGGTACCATCTGTACTGTGCGCTCAACATGATATGTGCATCATATTCATAACAAGCTCAATTATTAGTTAGAGTCAAGCCAAGGAGTTTTGGAAATATTTAGTCACTGATGTGGCATCCTAGCATCCTTAGAACTAAACTATGGAATTCAGCATTGCACAGATTACATAACTGAATTTAGACACTGGATAAAGAGGGATGTAAATCAAACTGCTCGATAGTGCTCTGTCCAACACAGGAATAGTAACTAGCCCCCAGCCTGGTGGGATAGTGGGGCATGGGGCCATTCATCCAACAGCAGGCAGTAAATGAACAGCTTGTGTGTGCGCCGTATATAGTTCAATCAGTAAATCAATCACATTTATTTATAAAGCCATTTTTACATCAACAGTTGTCACAAAGTGTTATACAGAAACCCAGTCTAAAACCCCAAAGAGCAATCAATGCAGATGTACACTGAACAAAAATATAAACACATGTAAAGTGTTGGTTCCATGTTTCATGAGCTGAAATAAAATAAAAATATAGGACAAAACACACATCACAACAAGAAACCACAACCATACACACCACAACATTAAATAACACTACATAACACAACACTACATAACACAACACTACAGAATCCAAGCTACTTCGCATACCCATTGAAGAGGAGTGGGACAACATTCCACAGGCCACAATCAATAGCCTGATCAACTTTATGCGAAGATGTGTCACGCTGTATGAGGAAAATGGTGGTCACACCAGATACTGAACGGTTTTGTGATCCACTCTCCCACCTTTTTTTATGTATCTGTGACCAACAGATGCATATCTGTATTCCCAGTCGTGAAATGCATAGATTAGCGCCCAATGAATTTATTTCAATTCACTGATTTCCTTATATGAACTTTAACTCAGTGAAATTGTTGCATGTTCTTAAATAATTCCCTTTGTCTTCTATAATAAGTTGGAATTTAAATAAAAAAATGTTTGGTCTCCACACATTGGATTTTCAACATTGAAGAAGCAATTTTGTTTTTTGAAACTTAAGTTTACACTTTTAATTTAGAAAATAAAAACAAATGGCATGGACTCAATTATTAGCAACCAAGAGCTAATACTTGGTTGCACAGCCTTTGGCCAAGAGACAGTAACTGCTGACAAATGCTTCTTGAAGCCTTCAATTAGCTCTTTTCTACTGGATGTTTGGCCCATTCTTCAGCTGCAAACTGCTCCATTTCTGTGATGTTTGAGGGGTGCCTTCCACCAACTGCTGTTTTCAGATCTCACCATATGTTTTAGATGGAATCAGATCTGAACTCAACGCTGGCCACTCCAGAACAGTCTAGTGTTTATTCTTGAATGATTCCTGGGTGCTTTTTGATGCGTGTTTGGGTTTGTTATCCTGCTGGAAGACCTACAACCTTCGACAGAGACCCAGTTCTTGTACACTGGGTTGTAACAGTGGACTGATAATCTGCTGATTTCAGGATGCCTTATGGTGACATCTGATATAACATCTATTTATTTTACATAATTTTTCTGCATCCTGCCTACAGGGCCCAATTGTTTTGTGGGCAACAGAGTGATCTCGGCAGGGGAGCGAGTAGAGATAGACAAGCAGACGGTGTGTTACTGCACCTACCGGGACAGCACCTGGCAGATGCACCCCCATGCCACCTGCGAGCAGCGCCCGCTGCCGGACCTCGATCTCAACCCCAGCCCCTCTGAGCCCCCCGAGGAAGACGAGACCAAGCAGATGGACAGGGACTTCCGCCCCAGGCTGGACTGGATCCCGTGAGCAGGCAGGAGGGTGGGTGTGAGGGTAATAGTGCGCCAAGGGGAAACAGGGAGATGATGGGGCAGGTTGTTTTCCGTGCCCTGCTGAGTGCAGTTTGCATAGGGCTTAGGGCCAGGGATGATCTACTACACCACATTATACAACCACAACAACATTACTAGCTAGTAGTGTTTGTGCAACATTATATAAAACTTTGCACACAGGAACAATATATGGTGCACATTAAAGACAATACACAACTATAACATATAGTTCTGTGAAATTAATTTGTCTCCATGTTCCTTCACTTGCAGTAGTCTGGTTTTGTCATCAAAGGGCTGGTGTAAGTGGACACTTAGAGATGGTTGCAACATTCACCCTTTTATTAATCTCAGGTTTACACTAGTGCACATTAACGTTGCTCTGTATATTTCTTTGACTACTGTTTCTTTAATAACATTGATATCCATCTCAGAATGGTTCTAACGCTGAAATGGAAATGTTCCTTTTTCTGTATATAAATTGACTTGTAGTTCTATGAAGTGTACCTTTGATGGACATATCAAATAAACATCAGGAACCGTATGTATCAAGCGTCTCAGATTCAAGTGACAATTTAGGATGTTTTGCCTTCAATAGATTACAATGAATAAGATTACATGGATAAGGGGCCCTGACCCCAGATCAACCCTCCTACGGAGACGCTTGATACGGACCCAGTTGAATGACAATGTCCCATCCTTATACTTGTTTACATGCAGGCAAGCTCCTACACCAGGGGTATGCAACCCTGTTCCTGGAGTGCCACAAGTACTGCAGGGTTTTGTTCCAACTAGGCACCACATGACCAATTGATCAGTTCAGTGATTGCCTGAATTCAACACACCTGGTCTTCCAGGATAATTAAATCAGAAACATGAAGTGGTTGCGGCACTACAGGACCAGGGTTGCCTACCCCACCCTACACTTTTCCCTGGACAAGGATTCTATCTGATCTCAGGGCCCTTACATGAAAATGTCACTTCCCTTCTAGGTTACCCACTTGGTAATTTTGTAAATATATATTATTTTCTGGTACTAGATGTACCCATCTCGTTATTAAATACAATTTGTTTTTGTGCGGGCCTTCATATCCCTCAATGCAAACTTAATTTAGGCTCTTCGACGAGCAACCTCCTGCAATATGGATTTGTATTTTCAGCCACAAAGATAAATTCTCCATAAATGTACCCCCGCTATCCATAATTTAGTCATCCATTAACAAGTTATCAAACATATCCTGACTTGGACAACAATTCACGGGGCCATTCTGACAATTTTATGGGCTCCCGAATTGCACAGCAGTCTAGGAGACTGCATCTCAGCGCTAGATGCACCACTACAGACCATGGTCAATCACAGGCTGTATCACACCCAGCCGTGATCGGGAGTCCCATAGCGCAGCGCAAAATTTGCCCAGTGTCACTAGGGGAGGGTAGGCAGTCATTGTAAAATACAAATTTGTTCTTAACTGACTTGCCTAGGTTAAATAAAAGGTTAAAAAAAGAATTGCCGTGTCAATATTTTTGGAATGTGTTCCTGTTCTTACACCCAGTGAGACTAAACAGATGTATACAGTAGATACTGTGTAGTTTGACACTGCCTTGGGATCTTGCAAACAGGACACTGACTTTACAATGGTTTTTATTGAAAACAACAAGCCAGGATCAAGGATCACGCTATGCTGCCAGCATTTGAAGCAATCCTGGGCCACAGGTCTGCACATTCCTTGGCCACCGGTCCTGTGATGGCCGAACCTGTAACAAAGACAAATTCAGCCCACAACAAAAATGAGATAAAATAGTAGACAAGATGCCTTTGGCCTTGCATCAGTGTAGTAACATTTCACTCTTTGCAGACCTGCCACTTACAATGTGAACAAAAACATAGTTATGGAGCTCATGCATCCACAAGAAAACTACATACTCAATTTGACTGCACCGTCTTGATTTGAACATCCACACTTTACTTTGGTTGCTGACAAACAAATCCCCACCGTTTCCAGGTCAATTCCTATAGCGTTACCTACAAAATAACCCCACTTGGCATTGTAACATCAAAATACGACATGTAGCAGTGAGATTCTCTACCCCAAGTGAACTTGAAAGGAATGGACAGGTGTGCATACCAATCCATGTTTTCAAATAAATGACTGAGTGAGGACATACACACTTCCAGGAGAAAGGTAGAAAATCACACTGCCCCCATTATTTCACTGTATCTAAATGTATTCAAAGGATGACCACTATCCAGTGAACACAAATGTTTCATCACTGATTGAGATTGGTCAGCCAAAATGAGACTGCCATCTCACCCACAGTGATGATCTTAAAATTCCCTTCTTCGACAACTCACCGAGCTACTGACCAGACAAAGCAAGTGCTTTTTGAAGGGGTGTCATTTATATTTGCAAAAGAGTATTAGACAAGAAAATGTACTACTCAAAATCCACATCCAGAATTTGAAAAGCACTCAAAGAAGCCCAGCCAAACATCCTTATGAAGAACCTTCATGACTTGGGATGGGGGCCCAAAGACTCAAAATCCCAACTCACCTTTCATTTCTCCTTTGACATTCACTATGACCCCCGCATTGTCTTCAAAGTAGAGAAACACGCCATCCTTTCGCCGATACGACTTCCGCTGCCGTATCACAACCGCAGGATGCACTGTAGGAAAGAGGAAGACTATCAGAATCCAGCAACCTGACATAACTCACATCGCTACACTGTTGATTTTCACCATTCAGTTAAACAATCGGTCTGGGACTACTATTGTGGTGAAAACTACAAGTCATTTTAAAGACCAATCAAATTACTATGCCAACCGCCATTAGCAAACCGCCATAATCTCTTGATTAGCTAGTCCCAGTTCATCCTATTCTAGTAATTGAATACATAATGTAGAACACTCACCCTTTTTTCTGAGTTCTGGTTTGCCTTTCTTGACAGTGGCCATGACCATGTCACCCACACCAGCAGCAGGAAGACGGTTCAGACGCCCCTTGATGCCCTTGACAGAGATGATGTACAGGTTCTTGGCACCTGGTGAGAAAGGGGGAAGAAGATGGTGAATATATGACAGGATGGAGATGGTTCCACTGCCCAGGCTTGATTCAAGGTACAGATCCTTGTAGACCATTTCAAGACAAGACCAGGTTGAACTACATGACATGTTCCATCACTGATTGAGATTGCGCAGCCAAAATGAGAGTGCCATCTCACCCACAGTGATGATCTTTCTATACCCTTTCTCGACAACTTGCCGAGCTACTGACCAGACAAAGCAAGTGCTTTTTGAAGGGATATTTATTCTAACAGATCTGAATGTAACATACCTGTGTTGTCAGCGCAGTTGATGACGGCACCCACTGGGAGACCCAGCGAGATGCGAAACTTTGCCCCAGATGACCCACCACGTCCTGAACAAGAGAAGAGATTCCATTTAAGTTAACTTTGCATAGTGCAGAGACTGAAAACACACTGCTTAAATCAAGCAAATATTATCCAAGTTGTTCCATCACGGATTGAGATTGTTCAGTATAGGTGACTGCCATCTCACCCACCAGTGATGATTACTATACCCTTCTTCGACAACTCACCCAGCTACTGACCAGACAAAGCAAGTGCTTTTTGAAAGGGGTTCAACCTCACATTTCGTTATTTTCTTTTCAGATTTAAACTACTGCCAAGAACATGCAGCCACAGCACTATGTGGGAGGCATGGTAAAGTCACCATAGAACCAACACACAAGGCCTCAAGATTAGAAGTGACTTAACACTGGCTAACATTACTGCTTGCACTACAAAAAGACAGCCCATGTTGACAGTTCTACCCCTTGTTTAATGCACCCAACTAGGGTAGCTTGCAAAGCAATTGACCAATTAGTTGCGAGTAGGCTGTAAGGTGATAGCTAGCTAGTTAGCAATTACTTGCATGGCCTGGGAGAAGAGTTGGCGAAAATTAGCTAGTTGGCAAGGAAAATAACGTTCAATCACAGACGAAATCAGTGCCTTTGGTTCATTGTTTTTGAGTTTGAGTCCCCCTTTCTAAAGTTAAAACAATACACCGTGGCTCCACTTAGCTGGCCGGGGAAATCATTGCGAACACTGAACACGTAGCTACAGCTAGTCAGCCTAGGGCTTCAGCGGTGTCCATGATTTGGAGTCATGCCTTGCTTTTAGTCATACGCTATGCTACCACGCACTGACTAGAACACTCTCAAATAAGTAGTTTACCTGCCACTCATTTGTTGGACATTGTACTGGAATGGCAACTGTGCTTATACGTGAGGAATTAGAACACACTCACCAATTCATGCATTTTAGCTAACACGTCAAAAGCTAATCAGCTAAATGATAGCAAAAATGGCTTCCGTAACAAGCCCCTAAAATCATCCCTCTGAATAATGCTCAGTCCTTCACATTTTCAAGCCAATATGAATGACAATTATTCATAAAACGTCCATTATCCAAATAACATTATGTTCCTATGTTAGACATTCTGCAAACGGGTAGATGAATGTGGATTTTTCTTAGCAAGTCTCTTACCTCTCTTAGACATTGCTGCAAAAGGGAAAGAGGAAGACGGAAAAAGGAATCATGGGCTATAAAGTTCCGCAGACATACCACAGACATTTCACGTCCGGTCGATTAAGCCTATATCGCCCTCTGGTGTTGGCGATAACAGCCTACGGGTTGCGGTCATAAACAACTACCAGAGCGCCTCTGCTTTCAAAATTAAAACAAAGTAAACATTGTGCAACTTCATGAGCAATTATTTACTAATTGTCCAGTCATGAATGGCAGGGGTCACACGTGGAACATTTAAAACAGCAAAGAAAAACTGAGGTGAGTGAAGACCAAGTGTGTGTATAAACCCTGGATGACTGACAGGGGACGCTGTGTTGAAGCCACCTTGATACTCCTCAATTGTAAAAAATAATATTTTTGGGAGCTATATAAAAGCATTTGTTGATGTCTACATTCGTTTTTGACATTTTACAGACACATATTACAGACACCTTAATGCATATTTTAATTTAATTTTACATTAAGTGAGCTAAACATAAAAAAAATATATAAGAAAACATTTTACTTGAAAACATGTAAATACTTATTTAATGCAATTTTGTCCTTGAAACATTTAATTTAAATACTGTAGAATTCCATTCATTCCTGGAGGACTGTGCCTACTAGTAAGTGCCAATATGGCTTCAAAGCCTCTCAATTGCCAATACATAGAATTAGCAATCCAGGGTTTATAAACACCATACACTGCTCTTGAAAAAATTAAGAGACCACTGCAAAATTAGCAGTTTCTCTGGTTTTACTATTTATAGGTATGTGTTTGGGTAAAATTAACATTTTTGTTTTATTCTTTAAACTACTGACAACATTTCTCTCAAATTCCAAATAATTTAGGGCATTTATTTGCAGAAACTGACAACTGGTCAAAATAACAAAAAAGTTGCAGTGCTGTCAGTCCTCGAAAAATGCATGTTTATTCAGCTCATGTGACAAATACAATTTGATTTGACTGGACACTGGAGCAGTAGTACATCATTGGTGAAGACAGACGGGAAAAGGCGAAGCTTATCTTTGTTGAGAACAAAGTTCAAGAGAACAGAACTACTGTAGACATAAGGCACACAATTCATTAGACATCAAACAGTATCTATATTATGAGCAAAAGCGATATTGCCTGCTTATCTTTGAAGCCTTTTCATGCAAGGATTTTATCTTTGTGAGAGGGATGATAATTATAGCAGGTGTTGATAGGAAGAATAAGGATGTGGTCTGTGTGAGGGGGAAAAAGATAGTGGAGTTGGAGGAATAGTCTAACAGTAGCAAAGGAGTGAGGATGGGGAAGACATAATGTAGGAAGGAGACATGGAGGGGGTGGATGATGTAACCTAGGAGGGAGGTTATGGCTAGGGTGAAATAGTGATTCCTCACAAAACCCAGAGAAACAAATATTTTGGTGATTTTCACAAAATGTAATCCATAGAATAGTCCTTTGGGGCAGGGGCGAACATCTGATATCAATTTGGAGGGGACAATTACATAACATTTTCTCAAGAGCAATTCCTGAGGGGGACACCAAAAGTAGTGCTGTAACACAGCCTACATTGTAATATGTTAAATGTATATTGAGGAACCATAATTACTACTACTGGATAATTGATAGGTACAGTAGTTAACTGAAGGGTTGTCCCAACTTGTTAAAATCATTATAATACTACTACTAATAATAGTTATAGCAGTGTTCCTTATCAGTCCAGTATGTATGCAGGTATTTATATTTACAACCAGCAATACCAAGCAAGGCCAGTAGGTGGTAATGGTACTGTACACTGTATGGGTGCAGGTTTCATAAATACAATGAACATGTTGCGATCTCACCTCAAAGAATCTCCATTGAGAACCATCACGAAGTTGGTCTCCGCACTGAACTGACCTTTTTATTTAACTTTTTCTGATTCATTTATATAGTCATTAAATATGTGCCACTGGTTTGAGTCTATTACAACATCTTTACAAGAACAAAACGCTCAGAATAAGTACAGTTCTAAAAGCAAAACTTCAATGAAAAACCCAAACAAATCAACCAAAATATTTTTAATTAAATTAAATATTAGTAAGTGTACTGTCATGTACTAAAAACTACTAAACATAATAACAAATATCATACTATACACCAGGGCTTCTCAAACAGGGTATGTGGACCCCTAGGGGTCCCTGGTGTAATGGCAAGGGGTCCATGAAATAAAAAAGTGTAATGAACGTATTCAGCAGTACAAGGATTCCACTAACTTTACATATCATATAAAGGGGGTGGAGGTCCCTGAGGACCAACTCAAAACCTTTCCTGCCTTGCCTCAAAAGATGCAGGGGTTCCAGTACTCAAAAAGGTTGAGAACCACTGCTATACACACTCCTGAACAAAAGAACTGAAAGAGAATCTATGTTCAGCTCAGGGTACTGATCTAGAGACTCATCCAACTCCCCCGTGAGAAGCACTCTTTCCAACTTTTGCAGAATGTTTAGACTGCCCTGGTCAAAACGGTCGCCAAACTGAACCTCCACACCATCCAACACATTCAAATATTCTGCCCTATAATGATCCACTGCTTTGCCAGCAAATCGTCTTGAGTGTGTCTCAATGGATTCAATCAATGTTGTTGCTTTCTCATACAGTGCAAGGTAGCTTTCGTCATTTCTGCAGTTTACCCCACGCGCTGGATAACTGGACACTGATTGGATTTAGCTGGTGTGCTGTTACAGTTACACAGTGGCGGTGGGTTTGGCAGTTTTGACGTGCTGTGAATTTTACAATGGCTTTTCTCCAGTTCCTAAATCCTGCACTAATGAAGGCAGCATCTGCTCTTTGGCCAAAAGATGGCTGGCTTGAAAACCCTTGGCTACAGTGAAAACACAAAATTCCTTTTAATGATGGATTATAATGTAGCCAGGGGAAATCGCGAAACCTGTGATTTGCCACTGTCCCCTATATGCTGTGCCACTGTCCCCTATACTGGTGCAGCTGGCAACAAGGTTGACACCTGGTCCTGCCGTGGCTGTGCCACTGTCCCCTATACTGGTGCAGCTGGCAACAAGGTTGACACCTGGTCCTGCCGTGGCTGTGCCACTGTCCCCTATACTGGTGCTGCTGGCAACAAGGTTGACACCTGGTCCTGCCGTGGCTGTGCCACTGTCCCCTATACTGGTGCTGCTGGCAACAAGGTTGACACCTGGTTCTGCCGTGGCTGTGACACTGTCCTCTGAAGTCTCTCTCCTTGGCCCTTTCCCTTTCACCACCCTCACTGCCTCAGTCTGTCTCCTAGAAAGGAAATAAGGTGTTTGCCGTACTCCTAACTACCAGTACCCAAAACTACACAATTAATCACAACAGCAATACCATTGGCTTAAACAAATCTTAGTTCAGTCACCAGTTTAAGTTGAGAGTGGGGGTATCCATGGCATTTTCCAATGATGTCACTTTTTACACGTCAAAAACATTGAGAACCTTTCATAATGTTGCCAAACAAAGACTCAACAAACTTACCCGAGACTCCCTGTCTCTGCCAGTCTGTCCCTGCCCATCTGTCCTCAGCTCTGCTGTCTGTGTGCCCTAGTGGTGTGAGCGTTGGACTAGTAACCGGAAGGTTGCAAGTTCAAACCCCCGAGCTGACAAGGTACAACTGTCGTTTTGCCCCTGAACAGGCAGTTAACCCACTAGGCCGTCATTGAAAATAAGAATTTGTTCTTAACTGACTTGCCTAGTTAAATAAAGGTAAAAAAATAAAATAAAAAACAATCTGCCTAATGACATCATTGTGAAACATTAGCATTTCACTTCTTTCTAAAGAACATTTTATCAACTAGTCTTAGGCTACTAGGGTTCTTGCTTTGCGTTTTGGTGTACTGAAAAATACTCTGTCTGTCTTTTTACTTTTTTCTGACATTTTTTATACCTGACAGGCTGGCTAGCTGCACAAACACACACACAGTGTGTAGGTTATTTACAGTGGGAGATGGGCTTCTATCATCTTATCTTCCTTCTATCATTCTATATGGGCTTCGATCTAAAAGGTAGCTAGCAAATGTGAAACGGATTGCAGTGACGAGTTGACAGCTGTATGAGTTCACCATTTACACAACATATGCTGCAACCTTTTGTCATTTTAATATAGTTTGTTTCATATTGGCTGGCTTCCAACAATAGCTGAATTTGCAAAGCGAGCGAGCACCAATTCCGTTTTTGTGGTGTTTGCTATAATCTTTGCTATCGTCAGTTTACTCCAAGATCGGCACACATGTGCTTCAAAGTCCCATGGCGACAATTTAGCTTTACCAACGAGACCATTAAAGATATTTAAGACATTGGTAGAAGAGAGTGTAGTTCTGTTCAGTTGGGAGTTCAGTTTATCGCTAACCTTTTCACAGGGACTTTGAAGCACTACAGCTGCATGCTGATCTTGGAATAAACTGACGATAGCAAAGATTCCATCTTTGACGACGCCACATAAATGGAATAGATACTAGCTAGCTTAATAGTTCATGTTTGCCCGCTATCTCTGCAAATTCAGCTAGTGTGTGTGTGTGTAAACCCTGCCAACATAAAAATAAAACATTGCTATGGCACGATTGACTGGATTAACCTCACGTCAGTTACGTACATTGAGTTTTTTGGCATTGTATGCATGTAAGAAAACTGTGGCAAGACATCAGTAGGTTTATAATTGAACACATTTATGAAGATTTTACACTATTGTGGAGAGATGTACTGTTTGGATTCTTTACATACAATAGAAATAAGCGGAAACATTTTTATGTAATTAATGTAATTATTCTTTTGGCCAAATTTCATATACACACATGTAAATTTACAAACAGAAAACCACATTTCCGTACCCTACAAAAATAAATTGAACTGTATTTTAAGACGGTTAAATGCTCTACTAACAAAAAAAGCTGTTAGAATTGTAAGTATACATGTCCCTTAAGGTCCTTGTGTAATTGTAATGTGGTATTGTACCCCCTAGCTCGACTGTCTATTGTTTGTAATCTATGTATGCTTGTGTTCCCTCATGTGCTTTATGCATTGATTTGTTAAATTAAAAAGCAAACATTAATCAAAACAGGTAGTTACTTGCTAGACAGACTAGCTAGCTAGCATCTTGCAAAAAGTTATGGTTTATATAAACATCAGCTCAGTTAATTACAGAAATAATAAATAAATAGTTGGTAACATACAACAATAATATGCTGCTTTTACTTAACTAGCTACAAGACTAATGCTTAGCAAGGCATAAAGGAGCTTACAGGGGTGATATTGTTGCAGTTTTGAGAGGAAGCTTGTTTGCTTGATACATTTGTTACTGTTTCAAAAACGGCCACTAGTTTGCGCCAATGCTTTCTTCAATAGTAAATCAAAACGGAATGATAGCGGTTCTCTGGCGGTTCCAACGGAGTCCTTATGGGTGTGAATCGTTGGTTGGTATGAATTAATGTCACCCTGGAAACTACTTATATAATTGTTTAGCTCCATGGTCCATCTGCAAGGTTTCTATTTTTGATGGGCATCCCAGTCATCAAGCCAGAGTCGCTGACTCTGTGTGTTGTGCCTTGTCCATTAGTCATGTGTCTTACTACACTGCCTAGTCTGATGTCACACAACCATGACTGCTGGAATTGTTTGGGACTATTAAAGGCTGAGTGCACTACTTTTGTGAAATAATCTATTTTTCTAAAATAAAAACATTATGTGTTCACTTATAACCTAAATCACTTTATTAGGCTCACACACTACATTAATGTTTCACCTAGGATAAAATAGGGCATTTAAAGGGGCATTTCTGTTTTGCCAACTCACACAGAATTTCATTATTATTTATGTATCATTATAAAACTTATTGGATAGACAAAATCTGTTGTTTAATGCTTTTTAGCCCTCAATCTACAACTTTATTAAGACAACTACCTCCCTTTTGTCTACATCCTCAAATCATTTTTACCAAATCAACTTTGCCATTTTTCAATCATTTAAATGCTGTTGTCGATAATAGCTCATTGCAGTCATATGGCTTTCTCTATCTATTCAATCAGAATCTTTCAAAGACCTGTGAATGAGAGGCTAGCTGCCCTCACATAGACCCCCACCTAGTGCTCTCTATCTCTCTCTCTGTTTCTCTCTCTCAATTAAATTCAATTTCAATTCAATTTAAGGGCTTTATTGGTATGAGAAACATATGTTAACATTGCCAACGCAAGTGAAGTAGATAATAAACAAAAGTGAATTAAACACTACAAATTAACAGTAATCCTTACACCATAATAATTAAGACATTTCAAATGTTATATTATGTCTATATACAGTGTTGTAACGATGTGCAAATAGTTACAGTACAAAAGGGAAAATAAATTAACATAAATATGGGTTGTGTTTACAATGGTTTTTGTTTGTTTGTTTGTTTCTCTCTCTCTCTCTCTCTCTCTCTCTCTCTCTCTCTCTCTCTCTCTCTCTCTCTCTCTCTCTCTGTCTCACTCTTTCTTCCTGTCGCTCTGCCTCTCACTTCTCTGAAGCGGGGATGTGCGCGCTAGAACAGGAAATGAATGCAGACAGCAGAGGCAGGCAAGCTGCGACCGGCACACACGCAAAGAGGACTCTCCCTCCCTCACACACACACACACACACACACTGCCCAGAGCTCCTCCAACCAGAGCTGGAACCTTTCAGCCCCAGGTGAAAAGACAGAAAGCGGAGGAGGGGAGTCGAGGCCGGGCAGAGGAAGAAGAAGGAGAGGGCAGGGGGGGATCAGTGAGAAGAAAAGAGTGAAAGACAGAACAGAGCAACCTGTTCGTGAGAGCAGGACTCTGCTGAAGAAACCGTGGGAGCTGGGAACACAGGCTATAGGATGGTTCTGCTGTCCTCTTGCTCCAGGTACATTTTCTGCAAAAACCTTTTAATCGACAACTTATTTATGTGGTGATTGTTGTACCTTATCATACCTTGTTACTCAGAAGTGTATGCTTAGCTTTTTTTGCCATGGCAGAAATGTTGTTTGAGGGTTCTGTAGAGAAGTGGGACCTTTTTTTAACAAGTCAGGGGCGAGGGCTCTTATTCAAATGCATGAAAACAACACATGTTTAACCTTAGATGCCCAGTGTGTGACTGCTGTTTGGCTGTTGTCGTCTGTGTTTGACCAATTACAAACTTAGTGAAAGGGTGAAAGTTCACCATGGATGTTGTTGTGATTCTGTCACATGCAAATCACTCAGGAAAATTACAAATGTGTCACATGTTGATCTCTGAGAATGATCTTGTGGTGTTTGGTCAACACCCCAGTGGTCATGATTCATATTCATATCTAAACCTTCACCTTCGGGTTTAATTTTTCATCGCTTTCTGTGGCTAATCTCAGCATTTGATTTTTATGACAGCCATACATTCAGAGATAGTATGGGTGGCCCTTTATATTCCTCTCTTTCTCTGTTTTGAGTGTGTTGTTGAGTGTGTTGTTGGGTGTGTTTACAGAACAGGAACATATTGAGTGCATGTGTCCCTGGAGCGCTCACACTACATTCCTGCCCCTGCCTGGTTGGGGTGGGTGTGGAGGGAAAAAGGGTAGTGCCACGGGCTCGGTTATACACATACAGGTGTAGGATCTTAATTAGATCCCTTTTTTGTTGCTGAGAGTGTTCCTGCACCGGAGGAAATGCAGATGAGCTTTACATACAATCACTGAAAACACTCACTCTCACATAGGGTTGTTTAACAGTATTAGACTTTTCATGTAACCTACTTTTGGCCTGCTAATACCATAACCACCGATCAAGCAACATTATGGACTATACTTTCAAGTCCTGTTGCTGCAGGATTACTTTTCTGCGACAATATAGGTCAAATAAATATCCTACATCTGTACAGGACACATTCCAGCAAGTCCACCCTCCCTCCTACTGAGACACTTCTCTGTCTCACAAACACACACACCAACATCACCTTGTTCAGGTGTTTGGTGAATTTTTGAATGGCAGAAATGAACCATTGGTTCATCTTGGTTATGTGGCTACTTTTATTTATTTAATTAACTAGGTAAGTCAGTTAAGAACAAATTCTTATTTACAATGACGGCATAGGAACAGTGGGTTAACTGCCGTGTTCAGGGGAACAGTGGGTTAACTGCCGTGTTCAGGGGAACAGTGGGTTAACAGCCGTGTTCAGGGGAACAGTGGGTTAACTGCCGTGTTCAGGGGAACAGTGGGTTAACTGCCGTGTTCAGGGGAACAGTGGGTTAACTGCCGTGTTCAGGGGAACAGTGGGTTAACTGCCGTGTTCAGGGTCAGAACAACTTTTTTTTTAACCTTGTCACATTTCGGTTACTGGCCCAACGCTCTAACCCCTAGGCTACCTGATTAATGTGGTTGTATTTTTTTTATTTCACTTTTATTTAACCAGGTAAGCTAGTTGAGAACAAATTCTCATTAACCACCATCACTGCTTTTCTCCTGAATCCTTAAAGCTCTAAGATTATGTGCCATTGCTCTGCCTTGAGCTCAGCGTAGCCTTATTTGAAAGGTTAACAAAATCAGAGAATAGAGAGCAGTTCTAAATTTGGAACAAGGTTTAGTGTCAAGGCCTGTGAGTGTGGAGCGCCACAGTTCAGAGGTGTCTCATATTTGCAGTGGTAAGCTAAGCAGCGCAGCCTTACTCTTTTCCACCCTGGACATCCGGCCAGGAACCAGAGACACCGAGCGAGGTCAAAGGGAGCCCAACCAGAGGAAAAAGAGAGGTTTCCGTATTTAAACACAGACTGAATGGGATCTGCCTCCTCCAATTGTTCTCTCTTTTCATCAGCCTTTTTGAGTTGGAGGGTGTTCCTCAACAGCATAGATACCAACCCAGCAAGGATGTTGGTTGAGTGTTAGATACTGTATTTGTTATTTTGAGTTCTGAGAAAGTGTTCAGACATTAATGCTACAACAGACTCTTTCTGAACACAAAAAGTCTACAATCACACTTGATAAAGTTATGAAAACATTGTGCATTGTAAGAAAAATATGCATGTGTGTGATTGAAACGGTACAGTGAAAGGCAAGAACAATGTACAGAATCTGTTCTGAAAACATTTTATAAACATTTTGGGAACGTTTTGAGTCCCAAAAAAAGTTTGCTGGGATGGGCACTCTTTTCTGACTTGCACTGACATGATGAATGACTGCATTGAGCATATCGATCATTCTTCTCCCTTTCTGTTCTTTCCCAGAGGGAGGGAGTCTCTGAAATGTTATCAAGTCGTCAAACAGGTTATTTTTCTCTACTAGAAGCGCCCTAGTTCAATCCTATGAAACTCTGCATTTTCACAAAGCCCTATTTGTTATGTCATGTTAGGAGATATGGATACATGAGCAGTGAGCTTGGCACTGAGAGTTTGTGTGGCTTTATCTCTGGAGCTGGGTTAGGCGCTCCCTTCTTGGGTTTCTGTTCCTTTGGTAAACCACAGGATTGCCATTCCGGTGGGACAACTCCCTCCCTCTGTTCAGTGTAGAAGCGGAGGCTGGGCTGTTCCGCTCTCTTCGTCTCCACCCTCTGCTCTCTCAGGCTGTGGTGGTTCTGCCCTCTGCAGAGGACCCACTCTGCTATTCGGGCATGCTGGAGCAGGTTGTCAGTGATATAGGGAGGATGGCTCGGCTGCTACAGATGTAGGTCTGATTCTGAACAGATAATCCACAAAACATCCCCAAAGCCTAAAAATGACTATGGAATGGTGTAGGTTATTCAATTGAAATGCATTGCATTGCACTGGAGGCCCATCTAATATGTCATCCAGTCTGTTAGTCAGTTTTGTTGTTAGGTTGGAGTGAATGATGGGAGTGGCTCTACAGGTTCTATGCAGAGGTGGAGCTGAAAGGGGCCAGTGTTTACAGTGTAAACAAAGTAGAGAGGGATAAAGGTAATATCCGGCCAATTATTTTCTTCTCTTTTCTCTTTTCCCCTTCTCGATCTTTCTCCCCTCTCTCTCTTTATCTCTAAACCCTCTTTCTCTCATTTTCTCTTTCTCTAAATTCTCTCATCCCTCGTTCTTCCCACTGCAGCGACAGACACAGAAAGGATATATCACATGACTAGCCCTGCCTTGTCCCCTCTCCCCCCAGAGTTATTTTTGATTGTCAGTCCTTCGTCACAGGTTAATTACCTAAGTAGTGAGCACTTCTGATCATGTAGTAGAATCAGGTTAGACCAGAAATACAAGCCAGACACGTCGTAGCATTGGCAGACGTGCTCTGTGGGCTGTTCTACTGGTCTATGGGAATTGCTCAAGCTGCACTGTGTTGTTCTAAGAGAAGTTGGTGTGTAAGACAAATCTGTTGAGAGGAGACACCTTTACAAGAACATGCTGTATGCTATGTAGTGTTAAAGTACTCATTATGTTTGACTACTGGTATTTGGGCCTGCACACAATGGCAAGCAGTATGCAGAGTATCAGTCATTAGTAATAATGAAGAAAGCTGTTCAATCTACCTGCAATTGAGAATACTGACATAATAACATAAAAAAGCATACAAGTGCAATGTATTTTCATTTTCAGTGTTGAAATAGGCAAATACCACCCTTTCCCTTAGGTTAAATAGAGTTGTGTTTCCTTGAGTGGTAGACAGTGTGTGGTTTAGCGTTGTGGTCCGAGATAAGAGAGACATATATGTGTGTGGGTGTGTGTCTGTGTGATATTCTCAAGATGTGAGAGAAAGAGGGGTCACTTGGTTTCTATTACGACATGTTTTGACTGCTCTAAATTGGCCTTGAGGAGAGAGGTCAACTTGTTCTCACTTTGACACGTCACAGTAAGCTACTCTTAGACAAGACCAAAACAGGCTATGATGTCAGAATGGAAATGTCATTTTCCTATTGTGTGTGAGGTCTGTTTACGCACATGTGTGTGTGTGTGTGTGTGTGTGTGCATTGTATGTGCATGCATGTGACTTTTCAGCTGATCTAAGGTCAGTTTTGAGCCCTAAGGATTACAGTTAGTACTAGGGTATTAGTGTAGGGTATGCTGCTCCCAGATCTATGATGAGGAATGACTTCCATCGCGAGCACATCCTGTTTCATGATGTCTGGCCCGCCACGGACTGGTTGGTGTTATGATATATTTTGGCATGTTGCTGAGAACAACACGACTTTTTCCTGCTTCTCTCTTTGTGTACGCCCCATCCCTAAAGAGAGGAAGGAACTACCACTAAACTGTCACACTCGCAAATCAAGCAATGCAGATATTCATTAAAGTCCTAAAAATAAGGGTTAGCCAAATGATTGACTGGGACAAAACAACACGCAGAGGAGAGGAGAGACAGAAGGTATTTATAGGATGTTTAAAGCTTAGGAAAGGCTTCCGGTGCTGTGATTTTTCACCAGTCAGGGAAAATCTGTAATATTTACAATGACCAACACCATGAAAATATCATCCTCTACCAAGTGACATCATACTCTACCAAATAACATCATACTCTACCAAACTAGTTAGTCAGTGCAACAAGAGGTGACTACGCTTGTGTGATGAGTAACCTTGCCAGAGACCTGAATACTTGCATTGGCTCCCCAAGATAATACCTAGGGTTTAGCTTAACAGGCTAACACAATGTGGTGACATGTATAGTCAGAACAATCGTTTAGGAAAGCTAAAAGGGAACATATGACATGTTTAGCTTTTTTCATGACATAACACTTGTCCATTTTAGGGCTTAAAACAGTACATTTTAAGCCCTAAAATGGACATGCATATCAACCAAATCAGATGCATTCCACCCAACTTCCTTAAAGGACTTCCTTAAAGAACTTCTAAATGGAGAACAGCATGTCATTTCCACATTTGCTGGATTGACAGATGTCCAGATGTGTCACAAGCAGGGATCTATGTGCTGTCATGATATAGAGCTATAGGGGGTTGACTATTATATCTACTGGTAGTGTGTGTTTGACCACTTGGCAGCTGGGTATCTTTGAAGTTAAACAGTATCTGTTGACAATGGGCGTGTGGGTCGTGGCCATCGAGAGATCTGCTGTGTTTGCTGAACACATATTTTGTAGTGTTGGTGCTTCAACTGGAATGACCTAATGTACACATTCCCATGTACAGATATACTTATATACTAGCATTTGATAGTGACAAGATCATGTGTACTGCAATATGTATATGTATATACATTTAAAACAGTAAGGTAATGCAATACTTTTGTAAAGTATGAGTAATGTAGTGAACCAGTTTATATATTTTTTTTGTTCCCTTTTAGGAGGGCTGCAGTGGAGCCTTGACCGTCCTTGGGGAAAGGGAGGGGGTGGGTGGCCACAACGGACACTGCCACGGCCACTACGCTGCCACAATGTCCTCCTTGGTGTGCAACATGGGGCTGGTGCTGGTAGAGTTTGAGTACGAGTACACGGGCCGCGACGGGGCCTTGGTGTCCATCAAGCCCAACGAACGCTACATCCTGCTGGCCAAGACCAACGACCACTGGTGGCACGTGAGGAAGAACGAACAAGCTAGGCCCTTCTATATACCTGCTAAATACGTCAAGGAGCTCCCCGCAGAGTTCCCATCCCCGCTGGACTTTGCTGACCCACCCAGTCCCGATTTGGTCCCGGTTCCTGGGCCGGTGCCAGTGCCAGTCCCAAAGCACTACGTACCAGACCGGGCAGAAACGAGGGCTGGAGATGAGGTGACTATCCGCCTCCGCTCCCCGAAGAGACACCAGAAGACTGAGCACCGCATGTCCACATTTGGCGTACCCTTAGAATTCCACGACCCGTCTCCCGGGGCATTGAAGCGCGGCGGGCTGAACGACTCGATGCCGGGCCTTCACTCCTACGTTGCCCTTGAGGTTCCATTAACAGTGCCCTCGCCTCAAGCCAACAATAGTGCCAAACACAAGAAGCAATTAAGCCTGAGTTCCGGTGTGCTCTTCGGCTCCTCCCTGTCAGTGGAGGAGCCTCTCTCCCTGAACCCCCGAGCCCCCAGCTTCAGCCCAGCTGACCCCCTCCACCGACCCTCCCAGGCCATCCCAGTGGAGAGGCCCCTCATTCCTGATGCCGAGGTCACCGGTGGCGGGATTCCCCATCAGGAACCTCTGAAAGAGCCGGAATGTCCTCTGGAGCTGGAAAAGGGAGAAAAGGAGAAATCTAGTGTGGAGCCTGAGGACGAATCCAAGGAGGACTCTGAAAATATTTATGAATCCATATTGGACCTGAAGCTGGATGAGTCCCCTATAATAGTGGAGAAGGCCCCGACAGTGAGTCCTGCTGCTGCGGCTGATCCTACACCTGTTATCGCTCCCATTTCTCCATCTCCAACACAGACACAGGTAAAAGTATTATCTGTAAAGTAGTTGTAAGTAGTGAACCTGCAGGGCGATTTGCCTATATGATTGCATTGGGGCCACAGCCTTTCCCTCACACTATGTATGCGCCTATGAAGGGATGATTAAAGGTGAGGCCCTACATTACATGGGGCCTTTACGGGGCCTTTTACAGTTCATGGAGTAATAGTATCCCATGAAGTTTAATATCTGGGAGGCCCTTCCATCGGAAGTGGCTAGTTATTATAGGATACATGTTGGATTAGTCTGGTAAAATGCAGCTGTTTTATGAATACATTGTTTAGAAGAGATCATGTTTTCATATTGTGAGACGACAACGGACAAACATGAAAAGGAACAATTTGACCTCCTTTTGTGGCAGTTACTCCGTACCATCTGTCTCAAGGAAATAAGAATGGGAGGAAGGTTGGGGGAGTTGTCCATTGACCTATACAGCAAGGCAGGCAGATAGACAGATACTCACTGGTGTCTCACTTTGTGCACAGCAATTACAGAGACCAAGCAAATAGTTGGAATAGCATATCAAGTCAGACAGGTAACACTGTGTGCAGGGTGCAGAAGAACCTGTTCACAGATGGTGGACATTTTCTTTCCTCCATTGCTTAAGATACCACAGGGAGGCACTGTCTTCAACTAAATGTTGTTGAGGAAATCAAGGTTGTTCCTGGCAACATCCACATATTCAGCTTCCACCCCCAAGCCATAAGACTGCTAAATTGTTTGTTAAATAGTTAACCAAATAGCTACCCGGACTATCCGCATTGACCCTTTTTACACAAGATCTTGTCTCATCACATGCGCTTCTACTACTGTTTTTATCAGGCATAATATTCCTAGTTAAATGTACACACAGTACATGACCAAAAGTATGTGGTAACTCATTCCAAAATGATGGGCAATAATATGTGGTTGGTCCCCCTTTTGCTGCCATAACAGCCTCCACTCTTCTGGTAACGCTTTTCACTAGATGATGATGGAATATTGATGCAGGGACTTGTTTCCATTCAGCCACAAGAGCATTAGTGAGGTCGGGCACTGATTAGGCCTGGCTCACCTAATTGTTGTATTGTATTGTTCCAATACATCCCAAAAGTGTTTGATGGGGTTGAGGTCAGGGCTCTGTGTAGGCCAGTCAAGTTCTCCCACACTGATCTCGACACGCCATTTCTGTATGGACCTCGCTTTGTGCAAGGGGGAATGTTCATGCTGAAACAGGAACGGGCCTCCCCCAAACTGTTGCCACAAAGTTGGAAGCACTGAACCATCTAGAATGTCATTGTATGCTGTATCGTTAAGTGTTCCCTTCACTGGAGCTAAGGGGCCTAGCCCCAGACCATTATTCCTCTTCCACCAACTTTACAGTTGGCACTATGCATTGGGGAAGGTAGCGTTTTCCTGGCATCCACCAAACCCAGATTTGTCCTTTAGACTGCCAGATGGTGAAACATGATTCATCACTCCAGAGAACGCGTTTCCACTCCTCCAGAGTCCATTGGCGGCAACCTTTACACCACTCCAGCCGATGGTTGGCATTGCGCATGTTGATCTTAGGCTTCTTGGCCATGGACACCCATTTCATGAAGCTCCCGACAGCTCGGTACTGGCACCTGGTGTATATAGGCAAGTTATTGTTACTCATTATATATGTATTATTACTTTTCTTATTAAGTGTTTTACTTTTCTATTATTTCTCTATTTTCTTTCTCTCTGCGTTGTTGGGAAGGGCCCGTAAGTAAGCATTTCACTGTTAGTCTAAACCTGTTGTTCACGAAGCAATGAAATATTCAAGTTAAAACTTCAGGAAGAGATTTGTTTACCGTATTTCTTTTCTGGTAACTTGACTTTTTCACTGAAAGTTGCAGTCAACTGATTCTTTGAACAAGTTCAACTTCTCAGGAGACTATATCTATAGTTCAGTCTTGAATCTGTGACTCCTCAATTACCAATAGTGGTGAAGGAAGTGTGTTCAAAAGAAAAAGAGCAGGAATACGATGGTGATCAGCATGACCACTGCTAACCAGTGACATCACACACAATAGTCTGGAGAAACACATGAGGTTCTATATGCTAGCGTTAGTCGTGAGGTTGTGGACAGTCCGTTTAATGCTTTGGCCACAGAGATAATGAAATAGGGAGGCCAGAGGAAAAAATGGAAGACAAAGGAAAAGAGGGTCAGTTACAGGGCGGCACTGCTGAGGTGACGTCAACGGAGAATATGCTTTTTTGAGCCGTGGTGGCAGGAAGTGGTGAGTTTAACTCCAGGGGAAGAGGGGAATCAATCCAGGATGCTTTTCAACTTTTCAAACATATGAACATGTAAAAGTTCTCTGGTTATACCACTCACATTCACAGTGATTTAAAGAGCTGTAAAAAGTGCATGAACATGTTTTAGGTCAGATAATAGGAAAATTGTAGGAGAGACGAGAGGGATTAGGGAGGATCTAGATCAGGGTTGTTCAGTGGGCGATTCCACGCCAGCGGGTGTAATCTTGCAAAGAGATCGTTTTGGCAGATCTCGTATAGAAACTTCAGAGGAAGGATGTTTGACATGCTTTTACATTTGTATAACAAACATTTTGTTTTGAGAAAATCATGATGAAAGTGGCCATTTTAGACCCTATGATCTGTGAACTGCACATGATACAGACAACATCTTGGCGCCATTATCCTCCTTTATAGTGTGCTCTAACATATGGAGTATGTCTTGATTCTGAAAAAAAAAATGTGCACATTAATTTATTCAACATAAAAAATATTAATATCTCAAAACGACCCTTTTTGATTTAGTCAATTTAAGGACATATATTCTACAAGGACATCACATTTCCAGAGTGGACTCTGCTAATTCTGAAGTTATGATACATTTTATGAGCACCACCAACACAGTGGATGGTTAACAGATTCAAAGGGAATGCCCTCTGCTGTGGTTGGTTAATGACCTATATTGTCAATGTCTATGTATAAAATGGGTCATATCATTAAAAGTAGCAGAGAGCCACTCTGGAAATTGGACGTGTTTAAAGAGTATATTGTTCCAAGCTAAATAAGCTAAATAAAAAGGGTATTTTGGAGATAATCATATTCATATTTTTCATGTTGAATATATGCTTGTGAAAATAGTACTTCAGAATCTAGACATACTCTAGACTCATATACTTCTGACATACTCAGGCATTTATGTCAGAAGTTCGTGATCTGATGACACTGAGAATGCGATAGATAGAGCCAGGGTAAGTTCAAAGTTCATGCTGTACTAATGTAGTTTAAATATAGTAAAAAGTAGTTTAATGTTTGACTTTCGAGTCATTATTGCCTGCCTGTTTTAAATTCTCACCAGTGTTAAGTTAACCATTGAATGTGTGTAACGCTCTTTGTCTTGCCTACTATCTGTGTAAAGTAATTCACATGTAACCATCCTATGTATTCAATATCTTATCTTTTTATTGACTACTCAACTTTTGACACTTCTTGTTAGAAAACTTGTTGTCACTTAATACATTTTGAGCAGAACTGAGACAAGTCACCACATGCCTATAGACTGCTGGGGAATATCTGAACCGGCACAAAGATTAGTAACCTTGGTTTACATTTTAGTCAACATAGTACTACTTTTAGACTGCAGTGGAGGCTGCTGAGGGGAGGACGGCTCCTAATAATGTCTGGAATGGAGTTCATGGAATGGTATTAAACACATGAAATCCATGTGTTTGATACCATTCTATTCACTCCATTCTGGCCCTTATTATGAGCCGTCCTCCCCTCAGCAGCCTCCACTATTTTAGAGGTATTTGCTTCATTCTCACCTGCGCAGTTTGATTTCTGTTATGTTTAAGCAGGTACACAGAAGCCCGAGTTCCAGTAAGAAACAAACTGAAGTGTATTTAAAACATGGCCGCTCACTAAAAAGGACTCCATGCATGTTTGCACCATAACAATCGGTTGGATTTCAGCCACATTCTGTGTCTGTTCACCTCTTTGCGTTTGACACAAAAGAAACACTGTGTGATTCCTAGGTTTCGGCTTTTGATTCTGTGGCCTTTTGTCAAGTGACTTGGTCTACTTACAGCACAGGAAAACAATAATGTTTGTTATTTGGAAGCCGAACTGTAGGTGACATTAAACTATCATTTATCATGGCTGAGAAGCATGGAATCATTCAATTACATTTGGAGTAGTGGACATTATATTTAGAAGGTGACAGCCAATGAGTTGGTCAACTTCTGTATGCAGCTACATAAGGAAGAATCCATTCATCATTTATAACGACTGTATCCAAATAAATCAAGGTATGCACCCCATAACCTGATAATGCACTATTGTAAACCACTCAAGCTGTATGAGTTAAAAACCTTACGCTATATATCCATTTTCAGACATGTTGGTAAATTAAATGAAAGAGATTGGTGTGTTTTTTCACTATCTAATCATGGCATGGGGTTGTTCAATGACAGACATGTATTTGTTTCAAATCTATCGCTTGATGGTTTCATTTCAGAGAGACAAATAATCATATTTGCTAAACATTATATATCCGCCTCACTCCCAGATATATTAGTACTGCTAGGTTTTACACATTTAAATATAACAAATAACTACATTTTGTATAAAGAAATGTACAAATGATAGATTTGTGACATCAATATATACAAACATTGTTTAGTCATTGCTTATCCAGAGCGACTTGCAGTAAGTGCATTCATCTTAAGATTGCTAGGTGAGACAACCACATATCACAGTCAAATAAACAGGATACGAACATCCCATTCCGGCTAAAGAATGGATATACTGTATAACGTTTAGCAAAAAAACACATTTTCATACACATCTAAAATCTATTAATAAAAAATCTGAGAACAGTAATATTTTACAAACACATGAAGGTACCCATAAGCAACCACTTCTGATGAAAAAACCCAAATGTGAAATATTGGTGGATATAGCATTTTGGAAATAAACTCTTCAAGTGTAGACAGTCATGAGAGGGTGAACTTTTTTTCTTGCCTTAATAGCTAAGTAATTCTAAATGTAGCCTGTGTCTGACTGCAACATCGTGAGAATAAATAACTGCTAGATGTTTTGTGGTTGAGGTATAATCAGCAACATACATATTTGACAGGATGTAACATGCAGTATGACTCAATGAGCTTTTGATCATCTGAGCATGTCTCACTCACAGTACTATAACATTTTCTATAGCTCTTATGCAATAAATGCACTCTTCTCTGTTTCTGATACATATCAAATTGTATTTGTCACATGCGCTGAATTCAACAAGTGTAGACCTTTCCATGCTTACTTACAAGCCCTTTATTTTAAAATTTGAAAGTAAGTAAGGAAATATTTGTTAAAACTAAACAAATAAGGCCTCCCGGGTGGCACAGTGGTCTAGGGCACTGCATTGCAGTGCTAGCTGTGCCACCAGAGACTCTGGGTTTGCGCCCAGGCTCTGTCACAGCCGGCCGCGACCGGGAGGTCCGTGGGGCGACGCCCAATTGGCCTAGCGTCGTCCGGGTTAGGGAGGGTTTGGCCAGTAGGGATATCCTTGTCTCATCGCGCACCAGAGACTCCTGTGGCGGGCCGGGCGCAGTGCACGCTAACCAGGTTGCCAGGTGCACTGTGTTTCCTCTGACACATTGGTGCGGCTGGCTTCCGGGTTGAATGTGCGCTGTGTTAAAGAAGCAGCGCTGCTTGGTTGGGTTGTGTTTCGGAGGACGCATGGCTTTCGACGTTCGTCTCACCCGAGCCCGTACGGGAGATGTAGCGATGAGACAAGATAGTAACAATTGGATACCATGAAATTGGGGAGAAAAGGGGATAAAAATTCAACAAAGCCCCCCCCCCCAAAAACAACAAATAAAAGTAACACAATACAATAACAATAGCGAGGCTATATACAGGGAGTACCAGTACAGAGTCAAGTCAACCAGTACAGGTTAGTCGAGCTAATTGAGGTAATATGTACATGTAGGTAGGGGTAAAGTGACCATGCATAGATAATAAACAACTAGTAGCAGCAGCATGACAAGGGGTCAATGCAAATATTCCAGGTGGCCATTTGATTAACTGTCTAGCAGTCGTATGGCTTGGGGTAGAAGCTGTTAAGGAGCCTTTTGGACCTAGATTTGGCACTCCGGTACCGCTTGCCGTGTGATAGCAGAGAGAACAGTCTATGACTTGGGTGGCTGGAGTCTTTGAACATTTTTAGGGCCTTCCTCTGATATCACGCCTTCCTCTGATATCGCCTGGTATAGAGATCCTGGATGGCAGGAACATTGGCCCCAGTGATGTACTGAGCCTTACACACTACCCTCTGTAGCGTCTTGCGGTCAGATGCCGAGCAGTTGCCACACCAAGCAGTGATGTAACCAGTTAGGATGCTCTCGAGGGTGCACCTGTAGAATGTTTTGAGGATCTGAGGACCCATGCCAAATCTTTTCAGTCTCCTGAGGGGGAATAGGCATTGTTGTGCGCTTTTCACAACTGTCTTGGTGTGTTTGGACCATGATAGTTTGTTGGTGATGTGGACACCAAAGAACTTGAAGCACTCGACCCGCTCCACTACAACTCTGTTAATGTGAATGGGCCCCCCTTTTCCTATAGTCCACGATCAGCTCATTTGTCTTTCTCATGTTGAGGTAGAGGTTGTTGTAGTTCTAGCACCGCACTGCCAGGTCTGTGATCCCTTCCCTATAGGCTGTCTCATCATTGTCGGTGATCGGGCCTACCACCATTGCGTCATTGACAAACTTAATGTGTTGGAGTCGTGCGTGTCCACAAAGCCGTGGGTGAACAGGGAGTAAAGGAGTGGACTAAGCATGCATCCCTGAGGGGCCCCTGTGTTGAGGATCAACGTGGCAGATGTGTTGTTGCCTACCCTTACCACTGGGGGGCAGTCCGTCAGGAAGTCCCAGATCCAGTTGCAGAGGGAGGTGTATAGTCTGAGGGTACTTAGCTTAGTGATGAGCTTTGAGGGCACTATGGAGATGAATGCTGAACAGCATTCTCATGTAGATGTTTATTTTGTCCAGGTGGGAAAGGGTAATGTGGAGTGCAATAGAGATTGCGTAATTTGTGGATCTGTTGGGGCAGTGTGCGAATTGTGCTGGTTCTAGGGTTTCTGGGATGATGGAGTTGATATGAGCCATGACCAGCCTTTCAAAGCACTTCATGCCTACATACCTGAGTGCTACGGGGCGGTAGTCATTTAGACAGGTTACCTTGGCATTCTTGGGCACAGGGACTATGGTGGTCTGCTTGAAACATGTAGGTATTACAGACTCGGTCAGGGAGAGGTTGAAAATGTCAGGGAAGACACTTGCCATTTGGTCAGCGCATACGTTGAGTACGCATCCTGGTAATCCATCTGGCACTGCGGCCTTATGAATATTGACCTGTTTAAAGGTCTTACTCACATCAGCTAAGGAGAGTGTGATCACACAGTCATCCGGAACATCTGGTGCTCTAATGCATGGTTCAGGTTTGCTTGCCTCAGAGTGAGCATAGAAGGCATTAAGCTCGTCTGGTAGGCTTGCATCACTGGGCATCTAGCGGTTGGGTAGCCCTTTGTAATCCGTAATAGTTTGCAAGCCCTGCCACATACGACAAGCATCAGAGCCAGTGTAGTAGGATTCAATCTTAGTCCTGTATTGACTGTTCGTCGGAGGCAGTGATGGAAAAAGTACTCAATTGTTATATTTGAGTAAAAGTAAAGATACCTTAATAGAAAATGACTCAAGTTAAAGTCACCCAGTAAAATACTACTTGAGTAAAAGTCTAAAGTATTTTAAATATACTTAAGTATCAAAAGGAAATGTAGTTGCAAAAATATACTTAAGTATCAAAATTAAAAGTAAAAGTATAAATCATTTCAAATTGCTTATGTTAAGCAAATGTATTTATGGATAGCCAGGGGCACACACCAACACTCTGACATCATTTTCAAACAAAAGGTGTGTTTAGTGAGTCTGCTAGCTCAGAGGTAGTAAGGAAGACCAGTGATGTTCTCTTGATAAATGCGTTAATTGGACTATTGTCCTGCCCTGCTAATCATTCAAAATGTAAAAAGTACTTTTTGGTGCGAGGGAAATGTATGGTGTAAAAAGTACATTATTTTCTTTAGGAATGTAGTGAAGTAAAATTAAAGTAGTTAAAAATATAAATATATAAATAGTAAAGTATAGTACAAGTACCCCAAAAAGTAACTTAAGTAGTACTTTTTTATTTTTACTTAAATACTTTACACCACTGGTCGGAGGGCATAACGGGTTTCAAATAAATGTCCAGATTAGTGTCTCGCTCCTTGAAAGTGGCAGCTCTAGCCTTTAGCTCAGTGCAGATGTAGCCTATAATCCATGGCTTATGGTTGGGATATGTACGTACGGCCACTGTGAGGATAATGTCGTTGATGCACTTATTGATGAAGCTTGTGAATGATGTTGTATATTCCTCAATGCCATCGGATGAATCCCGGAACATATTCCAGTCTGTGCTAGCAAATCAGTTCTGTAGTTCAGAATTCGCGTCATCTGACCACTTCCGTACTGAGCGAGTCACTGGTACTTCCTGCTTGAGTTTTGCTTGTAAGCAGGAATCAGGAGGATAGAATTATGGTCAGATTGACAAAATGGAGGGCGAGGGAGAGCTTTGTACACGTCTCTGTGTGTGGAGTAAAGTTGCACATGTGACATGCTGATAGAAAGTAGGTACACCCACCCAGCCATAGTTCCCAGTTAGCAGCACCCCTGGGCCGCTGTGCTGTGTGTTTACAAACAAAGGAGGAGCCCTTTCCTGTACTGTAGGGCTGCAAGCCTCACCCCAAACAATTGGAAACAAACGCACGTTTCCATACTCCACTCCAATAGGCTAGCCCCCACGCCACGCCAGTCTGCACACAAACACTGACACACACACACACACTCAAGTTTTTGAGCAGAACTGTTTGCAGAGCTCCTGAATCCTGAAATGCTCTCCTGGCATAATTATTTAATTAGCTAAATGTAAACAGGCGATTTGAGTAAAGATACTCCCTTCAGTGTTTCTCAATTACACGCATGCGTACTCTTCTAAAATGTTCCTATTTAGTTATGCAAGGTATCAGTGTTGTGTTGGCTGCATTCTGTGCATTATGTGCACTCGCGATCTATGCAGGCAAGAGAGGGTTAAACTGAGGAACATTGCAACCACTCCCAAGACTTGCTGCTGCTAGGCAGTGGCTTTACTTGTACTGTAGAGTACCTGACATGGCATGGAGTGCGTGAGTGTAGAGTGTGGAATAGTGAGGTGAATACTGTACTTTAAAACTGGATTAAGGGAAAACTGAAGTCTATAACTTCTAAATGATGTCTTTGAAGGATAGTCTGCTCTACATTGAGCCTGAGATTAACCAAACAAACTTTAAACAGGTAATTTGCCATTTTTATGGTCGTGATGGCTCCATTTGTTGTTTAGATTTGGATTGAGGCTTTGCTCTGTTTAAATAGGATTTTATATGCATTAATAGCTACTAACTGTAACAGTTTTAATACATGTATTATACATGTGGTGTAAATTACAGTGATTCAGAGTAAGCATTCATTTCTATCAAAATGCATTTTGGTCACTGGCAATAGCCTGGTATTATTTGAGCACACATTCCATTTTTGAAAACATGACCTTCCTCAAGTTGACTTATCTTGTCAATATACTGTACATTTGTATATGAAAATGACATAGACCACAGTGTCTGTCAATGAACTCTGACATACACCGTGTTTGACCCTCAGATACAAAATAGCTCAGGTATAGATTGTGATTATGCATTAGCCCAGACCATGATGTTCTTGTTCTGTAGGGGGGTATTTCTGTCATGCTCTATAGGCTACTTACTATTACTCTAAATATCTACAGGCTGAATATGGGTCCTAACCTTGATAGTGTTAGCTGTTTTTTCTTCAATTTATTAATATGAGGAATTGATGAGTCAGTCCACTGGTGATTGAATGGAAAGGGACATCAACCAGTAAACCATGTGGCACTCACTGCTTTGCAGCATTCAGCCACCTCATCTAATTTCTAGGGTCAATACTGAGTGAGCGTTCGAAGAGTTAAGTTGAAGACAGTATAAAGCGAGACTGAAATTCTGCTCTTATATAGTTCCAATCTGTCCACATACACTGAGTGTACAAACCATTAGGATCACCTTTTTACCTTTATTTAGCTAGGCAAGTCAGTTAAGAACAAATTCTTATTTACAATGATGGCCTACCGAGGAACAGTGGGTTAACTGCCTTGTTCAGGGGCAGAACGACAGATTTGTTGACTCCAATGTGTCCCACAGTTGTGTCAAGTTGGCTGGATGTCCTTTGGGCGGTGGACCATTCTGGATAAACATGGGAAAATGTTGTGCGTGAAAAACCCAGCAGCGGTGCAGTTCTTGACACACTCAAACCGGTTCTCCTGGCACCTACTACCATAAAACCCTTTCAAAGGCACTTCAATCTTTTGTCTTGCCCATTCACCCTCTGAATGGCACACATACACAATCCATGTCTCAATTGTCTCAAGGCTTAAACATCATTCTTTAACCTATCTCCTCCCCTTCATCTACACCGATTGAAGTGGATTTAACAAGTGACGTCAATAATGGATCCTAGCTTTCACCTGGATTCACCTGGTCAGTCTGTGTCATGGAAAGAGCAGGTGTTCCTAATATATTGTACACTCAGTGTATCTCTATTCCACTACAGTGGTTTTACAGTAGTACATTTTAAACCTTCAAGTGTCAATCAGTTGTAGTTCATTTTAAACTGTAAAGTGTCAATCAGTTGTAATTTCTCGAATATTCTGGCACATTCTACGCAATTACATTATCATAAATGACACATTGGGTACAGTATGTACATCTCAAATTGTCTTTGACTTCCTTGTTCCTGTTTATGCAGTGTCAAAAGGCTTGATGTAATTGTAAGTGTGATAATATTATGATGACGGGCATGACAAGGTTTTCCCCAGCCAGGGAGAAGGGGTCAAACTACAAGGGAGGAAGGCCATCTTGGTTTCCATTGCTAGTAGATATCAATCATTGACAATGAGTCACAAGCAGAAAGTTAATACTTGACCATAACCTGCTTGGATACACGCAGCCAGGAACATAATCTGATGTAAAGGTGTGATATCTCTTCTCCTTCTGTGACAGCAGGCCTATCTGTTATGGTGAGTGAATGAGGACCCAAAAGCGAACTAACTTAAACAGAGCTTCTTTAATAACCAAACATAGGTAGGCTCAGATAGACCGGCAGATTCCGACAGGACAGGACAAGGTTACAGCAAACATGACGATAGTCTGGCTCAGGCATGAAACACAACAAACAAGAATCCGACAAGGACAGGAACAGAAACAGAGAGAGATATAGGGACCTAATCAGAGGGAAAAAGGGAACAGGTGGGAAACGGGGTGAATGGGTAGTCAGAGGAGACAAGGAACAGCTGGGGGAAAGCGGGGGAGAAAAGGTAACCTAACAACGACCAGCAGAGGGAGACAGGGTGAAGGGAAAGGACAGAGACAAGACACAACATGACAGTACATGACAGTACCCCCCCACTCACCGAGCGCCTCCTGGCGCACTCGAGGAGGAAACCTGGCGGCAACGGAGGAAATCCTCGATCAGCGCACGGTCCAGCACGTCCCGAGAGGGAACCCAACTCCTCTCCTCAGGACCGTACCCCTCCCAATCTACGAGGTACTGGTGACCACGGCCCCGAGGACGCATGTCCAAAATTCTACGGACCCTGTAGATGGGTGCGCCCTCGACAAGGATGGGGGGGGGGGGGAAGACGAGCGGGGGCGCGAAGGACGGGCTTGATGCAGGAGACATGGAAGACCGGGTGGACGCGACGAAGGTATCGCGGAAGAAGAAGTCGAACTGCGACAGGATTAATGACCCGAGAAATACGGAACGGACCAATGAACCGCGGGGTCAACTTGCGAGAAGCCGTCTTAAGGGGAAGGTTCTGAGTGGAGAGCCAAACTCTCTGACCGCGACAATATCTAGGACTCTTAGTTCTACGCTTATTAGCAGCCCTCACAGTCTGCGTCCTATAACGGCAAAGTGCAGACCTGACCCTCTTCCAGGTGCGCTCGCAACGTTGGACAAAAGCCTGAGCGGAGGGGACGCTGGACTCGGCGAACTGAGATGAGAACAGCGGAGGCTGGTACCCGAGGCTACTCTGAAAAGGAGATAGCCCGGTCGCAGACGAAGGAAGCGAGTTGTGGGCGTATTCTGCCCAGGGGAGCTGTTCTGACCAAGACGCAGGGTTACGAAAAGAAAGACTGCGTAAGATGCGACCAATAGTCTGATTGGCCCGTTCTGCTTGACCGTTAGACTGGGGGTGAAAGCCGGAAGAGAGACTGACGGAAGCCCCAATCAAACGGCAAAACTCCCTCCAAAATTGAGACGTGAATTGCGGACCTCTGTCCGAAACGACGTCTGACGGAAGGCCATGAATTCTGAAAACATTCTCGATGATGATTTGTGCCGTCTCTTTAGCAGAAGGAAGCTAAGCAAGGGGAATGAAATGAGCCGCCTTAGAGAACCTATCGACAACCGTAAGAATAACAGTCTTCCCCGCTGACGAAGGCAGTCCGGTGACAAAATCTAAGGCGATGTGAGACCACGGTCGAGAGGGAATAGGAAGCGGCCTGAGACGGCCGGCAGGAGGAGAGTTACCGGACTTAGTCTGCGCGCAGACCGAACAAGCAGCCACGAAACGACGCGTGTCATGCTCCCGGGTGGGCCACCAAAAACGCTGGCGAATGGAAGCAAGCGTACCCCGAACGCCAGGGTGGCCGGCTAACTTGGCAGAGTGAGCCCACTGAAGAACGGCCAGACGAGTAGGAACGGGAACGAAAAGAAGGTTCCTAGGACAAGCGCGCGGCGACGGAGTGTGAGTGAGCGCTTGTTTTACCTGCCTCTCAATTCCCCAGACAGTCAACCCGACAACACGCCCCTCAGGGAGAATCCCCTCGGGGTCAGTGGAGGCTACTGAAGAACTGAAGAAACGAGACAAAGCATCAGGCTTGGTGTTCTTAGAGCCCGGACGATAAGAAATCACGAACTCGAAACGAGCGAAAAACAGCGCCCAACGCGCCTGACGCGCATTAAGTCGTTTGGCAGAACGGATGTACTCAAGGTTCCTATGGTCAGTCCAAACGACAAAAGGAACAGTCGCCCCCTCCAACCACTGTCGCCATTCGCCTAGGGCTAACCGGATGGCGAGCAGTTCGCGGTTACCCACATCATAGTTACGTTCCGACGGCGACAGGCGATGAGAAAAATACGCGCATGGGTGGACCTTGTCGTCAGAGAGGGAGCGCTGAGAAAGGATGGCTCCCACGCCCACCTCTGACGCGTCAACCTCGACAACGAACTGTCTAGAGACGTCAGGTGTAACAAGGATAGGAGCGGATGTAAAACGATTCTTGAGGAGATCAAAAGCTCCCTGGGCGGAAACGGACCACTTAAAGCACGTCTTGACAGAAGTAAGGGCTGTGAGAGGAGCTGCCACCTGACCGAAATTACGGATGAAACGACGATAGAAGTTCGCGAAGCCGAGAAAGCGCTGCAGCTCGACGCGTGACTTAGGGACGGGCCAATCAATGACAGCTTGGACCTTAGCGGGATCCATCTTAATGCCTTCAGCGGAAATAACAGAACCGATAAATGTGACGGAGGAGGCATGAAAAGTGCACTTCTCAGCCTTCACAAAAAGACAATTCTCTAAAAGGCGCTGGAGGACACGTCGAACGTGCTGAACATGAATCTGGAGTGACGGTGAAAAAATCAGGATATCGTCAAGGTAAACGAAAACAAAGATGTTCAGCATGTCTCTCAGGACATCATTGACTAATGCCTGAAAGACAGCTGGAGCGTTAGCGAGGCCGAAAGGAAGAACCCGGTATTCAAAGTGCCCTAACGGAGTGTTAAACGCCGTCTTCCACTCGTCCCCCTCCCTGATGCGCACGAGATGGTAAGCGTTACGAAGGTCCAACTTAGTGAAAAACCTGGCTCCCTGCAGGATCTCGAAGGCTGAAGACATAAGAGGAAGCGGATAACGATTCTTCACTGTTATGTCATTCAGCCCTCGATAATCTATGCAGGGGCGCAGAGACCCGTCCTTCTTCTTGACAAAAAAAACCCCCGCTCCGGCGGGAGAGGAGGAGGGGACTATGGTACCGGCGTCAAGAGCTACAGACAAATAATCTTCGAGAGCCTTACGTTCGGGAGCCGACAGAGAGTATAGTCTACCCCGGGGGGGGGTGGTTCCCGGAAGGAGATCAATACTACAATCATACGACCGGTGTGGAGGAAGAGAGGTGGCCCTGGACCGACTGAACACCGTGCGCAGATCGTGATATTCCTCCGGCACCCCTGTCAAATCACCAGGCTCCTCCTGTGAAGAAGAGACAGAGGAAACAGGAGGGATAGCAGACATTAAACATTTCACATGACAAGAGACGTTCCAGGAGAGGATAGAATTACTAGACCAATTAATGGAAGGATTATGACAAACTAGCCAGGGATGGCCCAAAACAACAGGTGTAAAAGGTGAACGAAAAATTAAAAAAGAAATGGTTTCACTATGATTACCAGAAACAGTGAGGGTTAAAGGTAGCGTCTCACGCTGAATCCTGGGGAGAGGACTACCATCCAGGGCGAACAAGGCCGTGGGCTCCTTTAACTGTCTGAGAGGAATGTCATGTTCCCGAGCCCAGGTCTCGTCCATAAAACAGCCCTCCGCCCCAGAGTCTATTAAGGCACTGCAGGAAGCTGACGAACCGGTCCAGCGTAGATGGACCGACAAGGTAGTGCAGGATCTTGAAGGAGAGACAGGAGTAGTAGCGCTCACCAGTAGCCCTCCGCTTACTGACGAGCTCTGGCCTTTTACTGGACATGAAGTGACAAAATGACCAGCGGAACCGCAATAGAGACAGAGGCGGTTGGTGATTCTCCGTTCCCTCTCCTTAGTCGAGATGCGGATACCTCCCAGCTGCATGGGCTCAGCACCCGAGCCGGCAGAGGAAGATGGTAGTGATGCGGAGAGGGAGGCGACGGAGAGCGCGAGCTCCTTTCCACGAGCTCGGTGACGAAGATCAACCCGTCGCTCAATGCGAATAGCGAGTTCAATCAAGGAATCCACGCTGGAAGGAACCTCCCGGGAGAGAATCTCATCCTTTACCTCTGCGCGGAAACCCTCCAGAAGACGAGCGAGCAAGGCCGGCTCGTTCCAGCCACTGGAGACAGCAAGAGTGCGAAACTCAATAGAGTAGTCTGTTATGGATCGATTGCCTTGACATAGGGAAGACAGGGCCCTGGAAGCCTCCTCCCCAAAAACAGATCGATCAAAAACCCGTATCATCTCCTCCTTAAAGTCCTGATACTGGTTAGTACACTCAGCCCTTGCCTCCCAGATTGCCGTGCCCCACTCACGAGCCCGTCCAATAAGGAGAGATATGACGTAGGCGACACGAGCAGTGCTCCTGGAGTAAGTGTTGGGCTGGAGAGAAAACACAATATCACACTGGGTGAGGAACGAGCGGCATTCAGTGGGCTCCCCAGAGTAACACGGCGGGTTATTGATTCTGGGCTCCGGAGATTCGAAAGCCCTGGAAGTGGCCGGTGGATCGAGGCGGAGATGGTGAACCTGTTCTGTGAGGTTGGAGACTTGGGTGGCCAGGGTCTCAACGGCATGTCGAGCAGCAGACACTTCCTGCTCGTGTCTGCCTAGCATCGCTCCCTGGATCCCGACGGCTGAGTGGAGAGGATCCGAAGTCGCTGGGTCCATTCTTGGTCGGATTCTTCTGTTATGGTGAGTGAATGAGGACCCAAAAGCGAACTAACTTAAACAGAGCTTCTTTAATAACCAAACATAGGTAGGCTCAGATAGACCGGCAGATTCCGACAGGACAGGACAAGGTTACAGCAAACATGACGATAGTCTGGCTCAGGCATGAAACACAACAAACAAGAATCCGACAAGGACAGGAACAGAAACAGAGAGAGATATAGGGACCTAATCAGAGGGAAAAAGGGAACAGGTGGGAAACGGGGTGAATGGGTAGTCAGAGGAGACAAGGAACAGCTGGGGGAAAGCGGGGGAGAAAAGGTAACCTAACAACGACCAGCAGAGGGAGACAGGGTGAAGGGAAAGGACAGAGACAAGACACAACATGACAGTACATGACACTATCCTAGAGAGATTACAAAAAGTCACACTACTGCCATTATCCACTTTGACTCCAAACAAATGGTTGGCATGACAGGTATTGCTGACTGGCAGAAAATGTTCACGTTGCTGTGTGTGAACCAGTCATTCTTTCCTGTACTGTAGCGCTGCAAGCCTCACCCCAAACAACTGGAAACAAATGCACGTTTCCATACTCCACTCCAATAGGCTAGCCCCCACGCCACGCCAGTCTGCACACAAACACTGACACACACACACACACTCAAGTTTTTGAGCAGAACTGTTTGCAGAGCTCCTGAATCCTGAAATGCTCTCCTGGCATAATTATTTAATTAGCTAAATGTAAACAGGCGATTTGAGTAAAGATACTCCCTTCAGTGTTTCTCAATTACACGCATGCGTACTCTTCTAAAATGTTCCTATTTAGTTATGCAAGGTATCAGTGTTGTGTTGGCTGCATTCTGTGCATTATGTGCACTCGCGATCTATGCAGGCAAGAGAGGGTTAAACTGAGGAACATTGCAACCACTCCCAAGACTTGCTGCTGCTAGGCAGTGGCTTTACTTGTACTGTAGAGTACCTGACATGGCATGGAGTGCGTGAGTGTAGAGTGTGGAATAGTGAGGTGAATACTGTACTTTAAAACTGGATTAAGGGAAAACTGAAGTCTATAACTTCTAAATGATATCTTTGAAGGATAGTCTGCTCTACATTGAGCCTGAGATTAACCAAACAAACTTTAAACAGGTAATTTGCCATTTTTATGGTCGTGATGGCTCCATTTGTTGTTTAGATTTGGATTGAGGCTTTGCTCTGTTTAAATAGGATTTTATATGCATTAATAGCTATTAACTGTAACAGTTTTAATAAATGTATTATACATGTGGTGTAAATTACAGTGATTCAGAGTAAGCATTCATTTCTATCAAAATGCATTTTGGTCACTGGCAATAGCCTGGTATTATTTGAGCACACATTCCATTTTTGAAAACATGACCTTCCTCCAGTTGACTTATCTTGTCGATATACTGTACATTTGTATATGAAAATGACATAGACCACAGTGTCTGTCAATGACCTCTGACATACACCGTGTTTGACCCTCAGATACAAAATAGCTCAGGTATAGATTGTGATTATGCATTAGCCCAGACCATGATGTTCTTGTTCTGTAGGGGGGTATTTCTGTCATGCTCTATAGGCTACTTACTATTACTCTAAATATCTACAGGCTGAATATGGGTCCTAACCTTGATAGTGTTAGCTGTTTTTTCTTCAATTTATTAATATGAGGAATTGATGAGTCAGTCCACTGTTGATTGAATGGAAAGGGACATCAACCAGTAAACCATGTGGCACTCACTGCTTTGCAGCATTCAGCCACCTCATCTAATTTCTAGGGTCAATACTGAGTGAGCGTTCGAAGAGTTAAGTTGAAGACAGTATAAAGCGAGACTGAAATTCTGCTCTTATATAGTTCCAATCTGTCCACATACACTGAGTGTACAAACCATTAGGATCACCTTTTTACCTTTATTTAGCTAGGCAAGTCAGTTAAGAACAAATTCTTATTTACAATGATGGCCTACCGAGGAACAGTGGGTTAACTGCCTTGTTCAGGGGCAGAACGACAGATTTGTTGACTCCAATGTGTCCCACAGTTGTGTCAAGTTGGCTGGATGTCCTTTGGGCGGTGGACCATTCTGGATAAACACGGGAAAATGTTGTGCGTGAAAAACCCAGCAGCGGTGCAGTTCTTGACACACTCAAACCGGTTCTCCTGGCACCTACTACCATAAAACCCTTTCAAAGGCACTTCAATATTCTGTCTTGCCCATTCACCCTCTGAATGGCACACATACACAATCCATGTCTCAATTGTCTCAAGGCTTAAACATCATTCTTTAACCTATCTCCTCCCCTTCATCTACACTGATTGAAGTGGATCTAACAAGTGACGTCAATAATGGATCCTAGCTTTCATCTGGATTCACCTGGTCAGTATGTCATGGAAAGAGCAGGTGTTCCTAATATATTGTACACTCGTTGTATCTCTATTCCACTACAGTGGTTTTACAGTAGTACATTTTAAACCTTCAAGTGTCAATCAGTTGTAGTTCATTTTAAACTGTAAAGTGTCAATCAGTTGTAATTTCTCGAATATTCTGGCACATTCTACGCAATTACATTATCATAAATGACACATTGGGTACAGTATGTACATCTCAAATTGTCTTTGACTTCCTTGTTCCTGTTTATGCAGTGTCAAAAGGCTTGATGTAATTGTAAGTGTGATAATATTATGATGACGGGCATGACAAGGTTTTCCCCAGCCAGGGAGAAGGGGTCAAACTACAAGGGAGGAAGGCCATCTTGGTTTCCATTGCTAGTAGATATCAATCATTGACAATGAGTCACAAGCAGAAAGTTAATACTTGACCATAACCTGCTTGGATACACGCAGCCAGGAACATAATCTGATGTAAAGGTGTGATATCTCTTCTCCTTCTGTGACAGCAGGCCTATCCTAGAGAGATTACAAAAAGTCACACTACTGCCATTATCCACTTTGACTCCAAACAAATGGTTGGCATGACAGGTATTGCTGACTGGCAGAAAATGTTCACGTTGCTGTGTGTGAACCAGTCATTCTGGTATCCTTTCCATTTAGTTTGGTTTGAGGAGGCTGGTATGCTATTTAGCTTGGAGGCTTTAGCTCATAAGAAACAATGTGCTTCGGGTTGATTGAAAGAATCATCACCACAATCACTTTTATTACTATTACGCATCTGTTATTAAATATCATTTTAGTTTCTTCTGCTACACGCACCTGCACTTGTTGCTTATTGTTGTGTTGCTACTTTAAAGGAAGAAGGGAAGGCTAAGCTTCGTTAATATCGACTTTAGAAAAACTGGGGCTTTCCACAGCCAGGTCACTGCCACACTCCAAAGACAACTCTCCCACTGCAAAGAAGAACTTATCAGGTGGTGTTAACCGAAACCTGAAAGTGAGTGAGTGTTTGTTTTTAGTTTTGCTTGCATATTTACTGCTGCCCATGCTCTGCGTTGCCCAAGGCTTGTTTATTAATTTGTAGCGTTTATTACTCTGTCTAATGAAGCAGGACTGTATAGTGATTCTAGGATTGTGAGTATCAACCTCTCTCCTGCAGCTTTGTAACCCAGGTGGTTGCTAGGGTGTGTCTGTCGGAGGTACCATTTGAATAACAAAACAATTATGTTGGTACAAGAGTCTGGAGTTCTTTTTATGATGTTGTCATCTGTTGCGTCATGCACACACATACCCACCTTCCTAATATTGATTTGCACCCCCCTTTGCCCAGAACAGACTAAACTTATTGGGAAATGGACGACAAGGTGTTGAAAGCGTTTCACTGGGATGTTGGCACATGTTGACTCCAATGTTTCCCACAGTTGTGTCAAGATGGCTCGATGTCCTTTGGGTGGTGGACCATTCTTGATACATGGGAAACTGTTGACCATGAAAAACCCAGCAGCGTTGCAGTTCTTGCGACACTCACACCAGGCACCTACTACCATACCCCATACTTAAACATTTTGTCTTGCCCATTCACCCTCTGAATGGCACACATATACAATCCATTTCTCAATTATCTCAGGGCTTAAAAATCCTTCTTTAACCTGTCTCCTCCCCTTCAGCTACACTGATTGAAGTGGATTTAACAGGTGACATCAATAAGAGAGCATAGCTTTCAACTGGATTCACCTGGTCAGTCTATGTCATGGAAATAGCAGGATTTCCTAATGTTTTGTACAATCAATGCCAGCTGTTCATAGGACATGAACAGTGGGCAGACTCGCTTATCACAGGTTAACCTTTAGGTACCACCAAACCAGGGAACCACAGCTTCTGACAAACACCTCAGGTCTCAGAGAAGGTGACGTCACAGCACAAAGAAACACTATCCATGCTATCTGCCACAGCATCATTCCAGCACAGAACTAATACTCTCATTGTGCACATGTGTATTTTAGATGTTAGAGTACCTTCAGGCATAGAGGTGTGTGTGTATCAATGTGTCCCAACTGGGATGTGTGTTTATGTTCAAAACGTCCATTAGCCCATCTTGAGAGGAAATGACAGTTGGACAGTCGACTCCCTCCCTCCACCCACCCAGCCATGTATCTTATTTGTGTTTTTCTTACAAGTATTTAGGTCTGTACAGTCCGTCTGTGTGTTCAGGCCAGTGTACGTCCGTGTGTGGTACACAGAAGAGTCTTGACGATACGAAAGAAACCTTACCTCTGAGCCAGGCTTTTCTTTTATAGCAATTTTTTCATGACGAATGTCTGTTTTACAAGGTGCGAATTGGGAAACACGAAGACAGTTATTCCCTGGTCTCTGGCTTTTTCAGTGTTTCTTAAAAATGTATTCAAAGCTAAAAAAAAAAAAAAAAAGCCCCTCTTCAAGCCAGGTAGTAATCAAAAGCAGGAACCTGGTCTGAAAAACGGTGGTATGTCCTTGCCAATACTTCTGCTTTTGGATCTACTAGTTAGAATGTTATATCCCCTGATGGGATGCAACATATTTGATCATTACATTATTCGAAGAGGTGCCTTTTTCAGGGAATATGACCGACATGATCTTTAAGGCTTGCCGTAGCTTCAGGCACAGGCTTGTGACTTTTCTGGGTGTCTCCCAGGTAAGTACCTAAGGGTGTGCGTCCCAATTATGGTATTTTCCTTCATGACCACTAATCTAAGACTTCATGGTCATTTCACTCAGCCTGTCCTAATTTTTGTGTCTGTGCCAATTGAATTTAATTGTATTCCTGCAGTACTTAGCCTACATGTGAGGGCGGCAGGTACAGTAGACCTAGAGGTTAAGAGCGTTGGGCCAGTAACCGAAAGGTCGACTAGGTGAAAAAATCTGTCTGCACTTAACCTTAATTGCTCCTGTAAGTCGCTCTGGATAAGAGTGTCTGCTAAATTACTCAAACGTATATGTGGCCTATAGTACTGTATTTAGCTGTGACATCATCTGCGTTGTCATTCAAACTTCCCCAGTCTTTATAACTTTTTATCATGTCTGGCTCATGTTGAAATGTGCTTGTGTTTGTCAATGAAGTGACGGTCTGCCACACAGCTCCCTGTGGTCTACCCCACTCCACGTGGTGGAAATCTCCTCTGTCTGAGATGTGATGTTTTGCTCTTCACTTCCACACCCCTGAGATGTATGTAGGGTTCTGGAAAGACATTAACAGGACAGATCACTTTTTTGGATGCAGATATTACTGACGTATGGCCATTTCCACTGAAACTGAAAAAAGGCTTACAATTGAATGTTGATGTTGTCTGTGCTCTTTTAAGAAGAAGACAAAAACACTCAAAAGTGAGATCCACATGTAGCTCTTTAAATGTCTGCACTTTGTAAGAATGGGCATATTGTGATGAGTTGGGTAACTCAGCCTATTCGAACAAAGGGGTTGGGAGAACGATATTTGATCCCAAGTCAGTGCTTTGTGACTTGATGGGAGTAAAGGGAGGTGCAGGTAGAGAGAACTTTTTTTCCTCTCTGTCTTTTGTGTTGTGGAGATTCTCACGGATTGTTCTCATAGGGGCTGATGGGGCCATTGGCTTCACTGCAAATAAGGTGAGTTTAGGTAGTACTACGCAGGCAGTCAGTACTCTGTTCATATAGAGCACAATAGATTATTGACTAGTGGCTCGCTGGCCATTTAGGACTGGGGGTGAAACGTTTATTCCTTCTCATGTTATTCCTGATGACTGACCTGACTTTTCTTTCATCTCTGTCTCCAGGTGGAAAATGCCAGCCCCAACACTGCTGTTTACGCCAACGTCACCGAGCTGAAGAAAAACATCCCACAATCCCCGCCGTTAGTAGCTCTGAGTCCTGACTTGCCCCTTACCCAGGAGGGATGGCAGGTGCACACTGACAAGGACAGTGGGAAAGAGTTCTATTACCGCCCAGTCACGGGCCAAACCACTTGGGCCGACCCCCGCAGCACCCTCCCCTCCACAGACATGGAGCTGCCCAAGGAGGCGTTGTCTGTCCCGGCCCTGTCCCCGGCCCTGTCCCCGGGCCTGTCCCCGGCCCTGTCCCCGGCCCTGTCCCCGGGCCTGTCCATGGCCCTGTCCCCGGGCCTGGCCCCGGCCCCGGCCCTGTCCCCGGGCCTATCCCCGGCCCTGTCCCCGGCCCTGTCCCCGGGCCTGTCCCCAGCCTCATCCCAGGGTTCCAACTGGGAACAGGTGTTGGATGAGACCACCGGTCGAAACTACTTCTATAACCCCACCTCTGGGGCCACGTCCTGGGGAGCTCCGGAGCCCATCGCCCCCTCCTCTCCTGTTACTGAGCCTCCTGTGCTGAAGCTCCCAAACAGAGGACCGGTAGGGGTTAGCTTCTGCTTTATTTGACTAATATAGCCATTGTTTCAAGCTCATCAACAGATAAGGCTTCTAAAATACAGAACCATGGAAAGTGTTGTTGGATTGTTGACTGCTAAAGCAATTTCTGTCAGACACCAGTGCATTAACATCTACTTCATGGTCTTGAGGGAGTCTTGTTTCTTTAGTTCATTAGCTAGTTATGTCTTAAGCCTGCTATGGCATACACATGTTTTTTGCTGTTTATTCTCAAAGTGTTACTAGCCAAGTTACTAAGAACGTTTGCCATTTGAGCAGAATCGCTAGCATGTTATGAACCATGTCATAAACTTTTTATAAATTGGCCACTCAGTTTGAGTTCCATCTTAAAAGCATTTGCGAATCTTCTGTTCCTCAGCCCCCTCTCCCAAAGGAAGACTACCTGACAGAAGACCACGAGGCTCCAGACACTTCCTCCTCGGTGTTCCCCAAAGACCTCCTACCAATTCCGCAGGCTAAACAGGCCATCATACCCCGGGCCATTCTAGACAGTGTCCCGGCAGGCTGGAAGCGCTCCATGGAGGCAGATGGGAAGACCGTATTCACCAGCGAACGCACACAGGAGCAGGTAAGTGTATTGAATGGAGGTCTAGTGCTTTGAAAGGGTAGCGGTTTGAGAAACCATGCAGTGTGTGTCATACACTGTTTTCTCTTGTGTGTGTGTGTATATCCTGGCAGTGGCTCAAGTCTGGGGATCAAGAAGGAAAGACGTACTACTACCTGAGAGACGGCTCCAGATCCCAGTGGAACCTTCCAGCAGAGGTGAAGAGAAGCAATATTGTAATTTCAAGGAATGGTTGAGTGTATTTTTGCCAGGTCTCAAAGAGCTTTACATTGAATGGGTTGACTCTGTAATGCACATAGGTGAAACAAATATGCCCTTACCTCAGATAACCAGTTGCTGGGATTGATTAAATAGGCCAGGGCCTTTACACTGTTTGTTTCTGTTAACCCTCTCAGCTCCCGGTTGCATCCAGTCTGCCCAAGGTGAGGAATGGAGTGGACCAGGACAGTCTGCCGGTTCTGAAGAACTGGAGACACACCATGGGCCCAGCTCAGTTTGGCCCCTCCCAAGAAGACAACGTGAGTAGCTGGGGAGCCTAGAGCATGGACAGGGACGTTGAGGGAGGTTTCACACCGTTGGTATAGCAACAGATGTTTATCGGCCATTAGAATCTCCTTTTGGCATCTAGACTGAATTTGGCACTACGGTATTGGAACATAGAAACTGCAGAATTTGCTGTTCTGGTAGTCCCAAGCAAACAAGCCATTAGGACTAGTCTCTGACATGAGACACCTGGCCCTCACAGCTTTATGCACAATGCCCTTGTGGAATGATGTCGTTGTGTATGTGTCATTGTTGACCCCCTCAACAGGAGATGGAAACACCTGTCCTAGTTGATTTCCTCTCTGGAGGTCACTTACAAACCTAAATGGGAGAAACTACAACAAGAATGGAGGGGGCAGGGGAGAAAGCGGATAGAATTATGACTCATAAAATTTGACAGGATTTCTGCTGAAGAGGGAAGCTCTGTTTGAACAATAAGTCCCTATCGACTACTGTTGACTAACCAACCTGAACCCAATTCCCTCCCTTGCGTTTGGCAGAGGTTCTTTCCAACACATAGGAGAAACGTTTCGGACGTCACCAGTGAAGCATCCAGCTCAGGCAACTCCCCTGAGACGCCACACCATGTAAGTACAGTAAGAACGTACGACACGATAAGGTTTTGAATCCATAGGGATCTTTGTCAGGTCATTTTCTACTGGCCCTCAATAATAAATTATGTGTTAGACAAGTACACACAATAATTGAATTGGAAATTGCATTATTTTTTAACAATGATTTTATCGTTAATTTTATGAATTTAATTCATTATTTTCCTGAAATGGAATTGACCCCAACCCTTCTACTAACTCAATAAAATGTACTCTGCTGTACAGACAGCACACAAGGACTTCTAAATGACAAAGAAGCTGAAGACCCATTATTCCATTCATTGAAGAATTGTATTGTTTTCTCCATAAAGACTGATAGGTTGGGAGCACGGAGTAGACTGTCACATCTGAGCACAGACTCACATCATGAGCACGTAGGTTCTTACGGCCCACGTCAGGACTGATAGGCATTGCATTCTGGTGGTGTGTGGGTGTTCTGATCTAGCTAACATACCATAGTATAGAACTGGATAGGAGAACTAACGGCGCTTGGGAAGGGGAGCTAATGGGTTAGATATTGGTTACAGTACATACTATATACATGTATGCTCTTAAAAGGGCTGATTAAGAGTTTCTTATGTGGTGTTTAAGTGAAACTACTAACTTTGAATGGGTTGTTCTCTCTCTCTCTCTCTCTCCGCTTCGTGTGTGGATAAGAAAGCTATCTGGATAACAAGCATCTGCTAAATCAGGGTTTTCCAAACTCGTCCTGCTCTAGCACTACACAGCTGAGTCAAATAACCAACTCTTCATCAAGCTTAGATTATTTGAATCAACACTGTACTAAATGATCGTGTCAGGATAGACCACCATTGACACTCCCCCCTAGTGGGGAGAGGGAGCATTTATTTTTGTTGGACCTTTGCAAGTGGTGGCTTGTTGGGTAGTACTTTCAGATCTGATTGACATCATATTTTATTACATTGCCTTTCAAAGCATTGTGCTGAATGTACTTATGGCGCTGTCTTATGTAGTAGGCACAGTAATGTTAAAGTGCTGAATGTCAATGCTATAAGCAAAGTCAACCCCAGAGGATCATTTCCCATTTTATGAATCCATGCAAACATGCTCACGCCCAAGCATGTATAACTGTGCACTCATGCACAAAGATGCACACACACATATACTAAGCTTGACCACTCCCATGTTGACACCTGACTCACATTTCAAAGGTGCAAAGAATCTGCTACTTATACTCTTTGCTCTTTACCTGTGGACTCATAGCCCAAGAATTCAGCATAACCTGGAACACTGCCAACACAAACATTTGTTGCTGCCACCTAGTGGCCTAGTATATGCATAGCAAAGTCACAGCAATACTTTATCCAGGCCAAGAAATATAGCCCACAATTACAATAATCTGCTAACATGAACAGTCCAATGTTCATAACAGCTAGTAGCATATGGGCAATGTCCAGTAGCATATGGCCCAATGTGAGTACTAACTGCTTAACTCATTTACCTAGGTATGTCAGTGAAAACCATGAAAGCCATGTGTTTGATACGATTTCATTCACTCTATTGCGGACATTATAATGAGCCGTCCTCCCCTCAGCAGCCTCCACTGATGTACGTACAGTACAATATGACTAACAACATCTTTAAACCTGATCTGAGGTCTGTGGTTTCCTGGTAATCACCATTAGTAGAGATGTTCATACACTCTCTCTCTGTCATTTGTGTTATTTTGTTAATATTTGTCTCTATTTTGCTCGTTTTAGACACATCTACTGGAGAAGGCAGGTATCCTGAACAAAACCAAGGTGGCCGACAATGGGAAAAGAATTAGGTAATGTCAAGTCAACCGCAGAAATTACAACACATTGTGATATGCGCAATGGACCAATGATTCCTTATTTTCTGGTTTTCTAATAGGAAGAATTGGAGTCCGTCATGGACAGTGTTGCATGGAGGCATTCTCACGTTTCACAAAGACCCAAAATCTGCACCCTCTGGAAACTCTGTAAGAACATTTTGCTACAGTAACCACCCACAACCACCACTATAGAAAATAAACTCTTTGAATTCGTAAAGAATGATTTGCTTGCTTGTCAGGATTGGGTGTCCTACAACCTACTATTACGAACCACCAGGTCTGTTGAATGAATGTCATTGGTCCGTGATTCCTCAGAACAAGACCAATCAGATCACCCCAGAGTACACAGTGGAGCTGCGGGGAGCCACTGTGGGCTGGGCCCCCAAGGACAAGTCCAGCAAGAAGAACGTTCTGGAGGTATGGGCTCTGTTTAATGTTTGTCAGGGTTGAAGTCAGTTCTATTTCATTCAATTCAGGAACTGAATCAAAATGAATTGAATTTAACTCTAGGTATGGCTTTTTCCCTCTCCCGCTCCAGTTGAAAACGCGTCATGGGTGTGAGTACCTGGTCCAGTATGACACAGAGAGCATCATTTGTGACTGGCACAGGATCATACTGGACACTGTCAGACAGCTGGTGAGTATCCAGGAGGTGTCTATGTAACAAGTTGTAATTAGAGTAGGCCAAGGGGGCGTCGGTCTTCATTATAACCTCTCCTCTCTCAGGACCAAGATCACTTGTCGGAAGAGGAAGAGGAGGAGCCTATGGAGAAATCTCCACTTGCTTCAGACAGAGACAAGAGGACCAGCTGTAAGTATTAGTGTCCGACAACCTACTATTACGAACCACCAGGTCTTTCAATGCTTTTGAGGTGTAAATAGGTGTAAAATGTCAATATTTGATAACTGGGCATTAGATCAGGTAGTTAACGAAAGCTGCACCCATCATTCATTTCCCTCTCCAGCAGCCACCAAAATTACGCCAGGCATCAGTGCAGAGTCATCAGATCAGGGGCGTGTCCGCACCAAACTACGCAAGTTCCTCCAGAAGAGGCCCACACTGCAGTCAGTGAAGGAGAAGGGCTACATAAGAGGTGAGACTGGGCTTTATAGCATGTTTATATGACATAGCAGAGTAACCTTATTGTACCTTATGATGCCTTTCCGGCACTCAGAATGTTCTTCATCGTGGTTCTCTAGATAATGTGTTTGGTTGTCATCTGGACACGCTGTGCCATCGAGAGAACAGCACTGTGCCCAGGTTTGTGGAGAAGTGCATCAGGGCAGTGGAGATTAGAGGTAGGTATTCCTTCTTTATCCTGATACCGTAATATCAACCTTTACCTTTACCACCTCTAAAGAGGTAACACAATTGTACATTCCCCTTAGGTCTGGACATTGATGGGATCTACAGAGTTAGTGGGAATCTAGCTGTCATTCAGAGACTACGCCACAAAGCAGATCATGGTAAAGGAAGTTTCAAGGATTAGTAATGCATTTGTAGATGGAGCATCTTGCAGTATTATCAACCATATTCTCTGTCCTCATGCTCTCGCTCTCTCTCTCTCCCTCCCTCCCTCGCTCCCTCCAGAGGAAAATCTGGACCTAGAGGATGGTCAGTGGGAGGAGATCCATGTGATCACGGGGGCGCTGAAGCTCTTCCTGAGGGAGCTGCCTGAACCTCTCTTCCCTTACAGCTTCTTCGACAAGTTTATCGCTGCCATCAGTAAGTCTAGGCCAGGCCCTAATAAAACATTCTGCATGCATCTCAATAGTCAGACTCAAATGACATGATAGTAAAGAACTGACATAGTCAGACCTAAATAGCATGAAAAGGATGTGAATAAATTGACATTTGGGATGACTCTTTCTCTGGTAGAAATCCAGGACTATCCTCAGAAGGTGTCATACTTCCGTGACCTTGTGAGGTCCCTTCCCCTGCCCAACCACGATACCATGCACCTCCTTTTCAAACATCTCCTCAAGTGAGTGCTTGTTATGGTAGAAACTGGATTTTTAAAATATATATATACAGTGCCTTGCGAAAGTATTCGGCCCCCTTGAACTTTGCGACCTTTTGCCACATTTCAGGCTTCAAACATAAAGATATAAAACTGTATTTTTTTGTGAAGAATCAACAACAAGTGGGACACAATCATGAAGTGGAACGACATTTATTGGATATTTCAAACTTTTTTAACAAATCAAAAACTGAAAAATTGGGCGTGCAAAATTATTCAGCCCCTTTACTTTCAGTGCAGCAAACTCTCTCCAGAAGTTCAGTGAGGATCTCTGAATGATCCAATGTTGACCTAAATTACTAATGATGATAAATACAATCCACCTGTGTGTAATCAAGTATCCGTATAAATGCACCTGCACTGTGATAGTCTCAGAGAAAAGCGCAGAGAGCATCATGAAGAACAAGGAACACACCAGGCAGGTCCGAGATACTGTTGTGAAGAAGTTTAAAGCCGGATTTGGATACAAAAAGATTTCCCAAGCTTTAAACATCCCAAGGAGCACTGTGCAAGCGATAATATTGAAATGGAAGGAGTATCAGACCACTGCAAATCTACCAAGACCTGGCCATCCCTCTAAACTTTCAGCTCATACAAGGAGAAGACTGATCAGAGATGCAGCCAAGAGGCCCATGATCACTCTGGATGAACTGCAGAGATCTACAGCTGAGGTGGGAGACTCTGTCCATAGGACAACAATCAGTCGTATATTGCACAAATCTGACCTTTATGGAAGAGTGGCAAGAAGAAAGCCATTTCTTAAAGATATCCATAAAAAGTGTCGTTTAAAGTTTGCCACAAGCCACCTGGGAGACACACCAAACATATGGAAGAAGGTGCTCTGGTCAGATGAAACCAAAATTTAACTTTTTGGCAACAATGCAAAACGTTATGTTTGGCATAAAAGCAACACAGCTGAACACACCATCCCCACTGTCAAACATGGTGGTGGCAGCATCATGGTTTGGGCCTGCTTTTCTTCAGCAGGGACAAGGAAGATGGTTCAAATTGATGGGAAGATGGATGGAGCCAAATACAGGACCATTCTGGAAGAAAATCTGATGGAGTCTGCAAAAGACCTGAGACTGGGACGGAGATTTGTCTTCCAACAGGACAATGATCCAAAACATAAAGCAACATCTGCAATGGAATGGTTCAAAAATAAACATATCCAGGTGTTAGAATGGCTAAGTCAAAGTCCAGACCTGAATCCAATCGATAATCTGTGGAAAGAACTGAAAACTGCAGTTCACAAATGCTCTCCATCCAACCTCACTGAGCTCGAGCTGTTTTGCAAGGAGGAATAGGAAAACATTTCAGTCTCTCGATGTGCAAAACTGATAGAGACATACCCCAAGTGACTTACAGCTGTAATCGCAGCAAAAGGTGGCGCTACAAAGTATTAATTTAAGGGGGCTGAATAATTTTGCACGCCCAATTTTTCAGTTTTTGATTTGTTAAAAAAGTTTGAAATATCCAATAAATGTCGTTCCACTTCATGATTGTGTCCCACTTGTTGTTTATTCTTCACAAAAAAATACAGTTTTATATCTTTATGTTTGAAGCCTGAAATGTGGCAAAAGGTCGCAAAGTTCAAGGGGGCCGAATACTTTCGCAAGGCACTGTATATATAGAATTCTATTGTTTTGCATAAAACTGTAAACTATAAAGACGATATCAATAACTGATATACTAAACACTTTCCACCCTCCTCATACTTCCTTTCACACCCTCTTCTCCTCATTCCCTCCTCTTCCTCTCTTCCAGAGTGATTGAGTTTGGGGAAAAGAACCGTATGTCAGTCCAGAGTGTGGCCATCGTGTTTGGCCCTACGTTACTCAGGCCCCAGACTGAGTCGGCCAACATCACCGTTTACATGGTCTTCCAGAATCAGATTGTGGAGCTCATCCTCAAAGAGTTTGAGACAGTATTTGCCCCCAGCTGAGACATTTTCTATGGCATCCATGAGTCAAGAGGGATGGAGACAATGGGGGTTGTCAAGTCCTGGGAGAAGACTGATGGTTACATGGGTTGTTAGATTTGGTAAAGGGAGGTTTTTTTTCTGTCAGTGAACTGGCCTTTAACTGTGGTAACTCCAAGTCTTCAACCTTCATCCCAAGTTTCAAACTCGTGCTGTCCACCCATCCAGTCATCCATCTGTTTTGGTACTTCCACTCACAAGAACATTGACAAAAAAGGAAGTTGAGGGAAAATGGGAAAATGGATGAACACGTTGACATATCAAAAGATTTCCATGGATCCGATGACAATACCTGGCAATAGGCATCATGTTTAGTTTTACGAAGAAAATATATATTACATGTAGGTGTACATGTATTTGGGGGAATATTCTGATGTTGTATCCATGGTTTGGAGTGACATATCTGAGACAGATCGGTCTTTTTAGTGGATGACCTCTTAACTATATGTTAAAGTCTATGAAAAATATTCAATATTGTATACCTTCCCGAATGTTACCTTATCAACTATGAGATATTCCTTATCAAACCAATTAAAATGGTTGTTGTTGCTTTCCTTTTGGCGAGCCATTCAGATTACATACCTCGGCCTTGAGTGTAAAGTTATTTTATTACTTCCTCCTTTAGAAAAAGCCTGTGGATTTATCAAGGAATACCACTTGCGACTATATTGTGGTTCATTATGCATTACGTGGCTGTACGTTATGGGTAGTACCTATGAAAATATATTATGATAGAGCATAACTGTACATTATGGTTGTTTTATAGTATTAATGTTATTACAGAACAAGGATAAGAACAATATATCAACATATTTTGAACAACTTTTTTTCTCTGTACATAAGAGTTCATTTGACCTTATAAATGAATGTTCTTCTAATAAAATAATGTCATTTCTGTCAATGTTTCTGTCCAAAAAGCTGTGAAGTATTTGTGGTTAATCATATCAGTAATGTTAGTTCATCAAATCAGATCTGTAGCTCCACCCACCGGTCAAGTGGAGCAGAGCATGCTGGGCGATCTACAGCTCACAGAATAAGATCAGTAGTCAGAGTAAGAGTAATAAGATCAGTAGTCAGAGTAAGAGTAATAAGATCAGTAGTGAGAGAAAGTTCCAGCCTTCCTTGTTGTTTCCCACCAGTTAGCTTTCATTGTGTTACACACACACACACACACACACACACACACACACACACACACACACACACACACACACACACACACACACACACACACACACGTTGGTTAAAGTAAGATGCCAGACCACTAAGTGCCTTAGCCCATTCATACTACATACACTGTGCGGTGCTGTTCTGTGCTGGTGCATCTTCTGCATTATTTAACCACCTCAACTGGAATCCTACCTGTCTGTCATCTGTGCCCTTACCAGCACACAGGAACGAACACATTTGTATTTATTTATTTCACCGTTATTTAACCAGGTAGGCAAGTTGAGAACAAGTTCTCACATGAAGTAAAAACCTAAAGAATATACAGTCCACCAAGTCCTCACTTGCAATTATTTATTTTACCTTGAAAATGATTGAGGATTAATTAAATTGACAACATGATGACAATAATCACGATGCAAATCATTACCCAAAGGTTTTGAAAGTATTTGCAAAGCATTTCACTACACCCATAATAAAATCTGCTAAACATGTGTATGTGACCAATAAAATCTGATTTGATTTTGAAGACAAAGTTTAGATAGAATAATATAATTTTAATGAACTGTGAATGGCTGGAATGAAGTCTACTTTCCACTAATTGGTGATCTGCGCAGCGCGACTGCAATAAAAACGTACTGGAACGCAGCCAGAATGTGTGGGTTTTGTAGGCTACTCCAAAACGTTAGAGGGCGGAAATGCACCAGTTGTTGGGCTGTCCAGTACAGTCACAAACCAAAGAACGTAAAAAAAACGTACGTCACTTCTATCAGACACATAACAACACTGAAATGGCGGCTGAAGGAGTTGGAGAGGTCGCCTCAAAGGAGCAACTTACAGCGGCACAGAAGCAACTTCTCAGGAAAAGACAAGATCTCGACTATTGGAAGAAAAACGCGCTAAAAATACGTAGTCGCAACCGCATAACTGGACTAGCTATCGGGGCGTTTGTCATCGGCATGTGTATCCTTCCATCTAGGGTGTCTTACGTATATCAATCGGACCATTGACGTTACTACTGTTCCAGCTGGATGATAGCGGTTATTACTTAGGTAGTGTAAAGCGTAGCACAGATGTCAAACATTTACTTGACAATACTTCCTCAATTTCCTGACTTGGAAGACAACGCATGTCTTCTAAATTTCCTTGGCAAATTGCAAGTGGGTTGTTTAAGCAAGGTGTGGTATATTGGCCATATATCACAAATCCTTATTGCTATTATAAACTGGTTACCAACGTAATTAGAGCAGTAAAAATACATGTTCTGTCATACCTGTCTGATATACCACAGCTGTCAGCCAATCAGCATTCAGGGTTTGAACCACCCAGTTTATAATTACATTTAGAATATGCTCTGTTATGTCAATTTTTGTTCTCCATGAAGTTAAGCAAAAAGGTGTACACTACCATCTTGTCTATTTCAAATCTTCTCATTGATGGTCCTTGCAATCTGGATTCCCTGGGATGTCACCACCCCCCATTGAAGTTAATGTAAAGGGTAGGGACATCCTAAGGACCCAAGTTAGCACTAACGCTCATTGACCGAGACAGGTGAGTGTCAGAGAGGAAGAGGTGAAGCAAGATGGATAACTGCCCAAATCTTCTCCAGCTGGTGGTGTTTTCCTTTTTTTCTGCTGACTACCTGAGGAGTTTTTGTATGGAGGTCAATATGTGTTGAATTTGGTTAACAAAAAATGTAGTGGCATATTTGCTACATATGGCTCATTGAATAAAGGTTTGGTAAAGAATAGGTTGGTACGAGTGTACTGATATAAGGAGGACATGACATCCCAGCAACTTAGATTAAAAACACTATCGGAGTTGTACCTGTTGCTCACTTGCATATGCCCACCTGATTTGCTGCCTCCTGCCTGCCTTTCATTTTTTTTTAAAGACATTTATTTTAATTGTTAGAGCAGCCACTGAGCATCTGGTCAATATATTGCCGGGGTGCGACTTTCACTTGGGAAGGGGGCACATACTGAAATTGCATTTTTGTCCCCCTCAGTTTTATCATTGAAATGTGATACAGAACAAAGCAATGGTGTACTTTAGGACCATGCGTCCGTGCGGTTGGGTAGGCTGTTTGTCCCCCCCACTTCTAAAACCAAAGTTGGGACCCTGATATAGGGCCTTTGGGGTGGACACCCAGCTGTCTCAATCAATGAGAAGATTTGAAATAGACAAGATGACAGCATACACATTGTTGGATTACTTAATGGAGAAAAAACAATTATTTTATAAGTTCTAACAAACCACCTGCAACTAGCCATTGACGTTTAGAAGACATGCGCTGTCTTCCAAGTCAGGAATTGAGGAAGTATCAGAAAGTAGGTTGGTAGAAAAATGGGCTTTAAATTTACATTGTTCATTAGTAGTACAGGTGCACCCGATTTTAAAGTTAGGATCATAACATTTAGAAGCACCCGAATGTTTTTTTCTATTGATTGAGATTTAGCCTATATTGTACCTATATTAATTTGTAGCTACTTCTGAGCCTTTATAAATTATAAAGACATTTGTTTGTTATAAAAAGCTAAAATGTTGATACAAAAACCTGTCATTGAAATTAGTCATTTGTGGAATATTAGGTTTCTACATTGTGTGAAAGTACTACCTCGAGGTACATTTAGTGGTGGTAAAAGTACCCAATTGTCATACTTGAGTAAAAGTTTTTAAAAATGACTCAAGTGAAAGTCACCCAGTAAAATATACTTGAGTAAAAATCTAAAGGTATTGGGTTCTAAATATACTTAAGTATCAAAAGTAAATGTAATTGCTCAAATATACTTAAGTATCAAAAGTAAATGTAATTGCTCAAATATACTTAAGTATCAAAAGTATAAATCATTTCAGATTCCTTATATTAAATTCTTTTTTTTTTTTTTAATTTACAGATAGCTAGGGGCACACTCCTACACTTAGACAATTTACAAATGAAGCATTTGTGTTTAGTGAGTCTGCTAGATCAGAGGACCAGAGATGTTATTGGTAAGTGTGTGAATTGGAATAAGCATTCAAAATTTACTTTAGCGTGTCATGGAAAATGTATGGAGTATAAAGTACAAGTTGTCAAAATATAAATAGTAAAGTACAGATACCAAAAAAAAAAACGTAAGTAAAAATACTTTAAAGTACTTTACACCACTGGGTACATTACATTGAAAATTATACACTGTAAGAGCGAACTGGTTTAGGAATGTATAGTCAGTTCATGACATTTGCAATCTATGACATTTGTCTGTAGTAATGGTGCAGTCATGACAGTAAGGAATCTACGCCCACTTATCTCTAGGGCACTTATACAACGGTACAGCCAAGCTTAATCATTACAACAATTATTGTCTGTGTGATTGTTTCTCTAGGTGCACGGTGCTCCCAAAATAAAATGGCAGGTCGCACAACAAAATATTTAGGAGCATATGCAACCAAAATGGTTGCACTTTATAGCCCTGGTCAAAAATGATCTGGTCTATGCTTTACATGATCTAAGTAACGCCTTTCAGCCATTTGGAACAGTGGTAATGGTCTGACTAGGCAATAGTTTTCATAGCTAATAACTAGCTAGCTGCTAATGTTAGCATGTCATGGTCACCAAATAGGTTCCTAGCTAGTTTGTTTGTGTGTGTGTCTTATCATTTTTCACTGCTCTAAAAGGATCCACAGCACTCAATATGGTGCTGTAATGAAAACCACAACTCTCAGAAATATCCTGAAATGCTCTTTGAGAGGAAAAAGGCAAAGGTTACTCCTGCCGGTTTTGTGACCTTAACCATTTCTTGTCTTCAGTCAGCTACACTATCCTCTCAGTGAAGCAGGAGAGGATCATGGAGGACATTGATAACGAGGCAAAGATCAATTACATCAGAGGCCCCAGGACCGGGACCAACTCTTAGGGATGTTCCCAGCTCCCTCACCTGCACAGGAGCTGAGCTCACACTGGACTGGACTGTCAATCTGCCATAAGCAACTGTGCCCAAAATATACACACTTGTTTTTGAAAGGTGGAGGCTCCCATCAATTTGTTATTTCAATATGCATTGTAGAGATAGATGTAACCATGCACATGCTCTAGACCTGGATACCCTGCAAACTGGTTTCTGAATATAATATAACTTATATAATAAGAGGTTGTTTAAGAATATTACATGGTTTGTGTCTTGTGCAACTAATTGGCCTCGTAATATAGGAGAAAGCTTACGTGTTGGGCTATTCCATGATATTCGGATGTTGTTATAGAATGAAATAAAACGTAAAGCTGCAATCAGATGATTAGTGTGTAATAAATGATTCACTTACTTGACGGTGTATCAGTTTTGAGTTTTCAAAGTCAATGCCTGATGATTTTGGACATCAACGTACAGGGAAAGAACTCAAAACAGTGCATGATGTTGAATAGTCATTTTATTAGCAATATTTACAAATATGATTTAGGAAACAATCACGCTTGGAAGGTTTAAAAAAAGTATGGTAAAGGCACAGAATCTGCATGGCAGTATGTTTTCTAGAAACATGATTGACAACAAAATAGAGTTCATTGTATATTTACTGTTGATGTCTTGATTTAGAAGAACACAATCTGAGTAATATTTCATGTGCTCTACTGCAATCGTTCCCCATGTGCATACTTTAAGGCAAATAGCTCAGAATTCTTCACAGCTTCAGGTCTTTGTCATGAATCAAATAATTACCAACACTAAATGCATAGGCACGCATACCGATTTAAAATATATAACTATACATCTTTACCCTGCTATTATTTATAGGGACGCAATTAAATACTAATACTAATAGTGAACGACCCCTATGGAAAGTGCATTGTATCAATCCATAGATTAAGAAGATAAAATACATTTTTAAAGCATAAGCGTCCACTCTATGCTTAAAAAAAATCAAGGCTGATAAGTGACACCCAGTATCTTTACTACTAGGCCATAGAGAGTGAGTAACAAATGAACAACATGTAGTATATTATAAGACCTGGAGTGTTTGTATACTGAACAAAAATATAAACGCAACATACAACAATTTCAAAGATTTTACTGGTTTACAGTTCATATAAGGAAATCAGCAATTAAAAATAAATTCATTAGACCCTAATCTATGGATTTCATATGACAGGGAATACAGATGTGCATCTGTTGGTCACATATACCTTAACAAAAAATGGGCCTCACGATCTCGTCACGGTATTTCTGTGCATTCAAATTGCCATCGATAAAATGCAATTGTGTTCGTTGCCTGCCCATACCATAACCCAACCTCTACCATGGGACACTCTGTTCACAACGTTGTAATCAGCAAACCACTCATCCCACAACGCCATACACGTGGAAGGTGGTTGTGAGGCCGGTTGGATGTACTGCCAAATTCTCTGAAACGAAGTTGGAGTCGGTTTATGGCAGAGAAATTAACGATCAATTCTCTGGCAACAGGTCTGGTGGACATTCTTGCAGTCAGCATGCTAATTGCACGTGCCCTCAAAACTTGAGACATCTGTGGCATTGTGTTGTGTGACATAACTGCACATTTTAGAATTACCTTTCATTGTTCCCAGCACAAGGTGCACCTGTGTAATGACCATGCTGTTTAATCAGCTTCTTGATATGCCACACCTGTCAGGAGAATTGATTATCTTGGCAAAGGAGAAATGCTCACTAACCGGGATGTAAACAAATGTCATTTTAGAGAAACAAGCTTTTTGTACATATGGAGCATTTCTGGGATTTTTTACTTCAGCTCATGAAACCAACACTTTACATGTTGCGTTTATATTTTTGTTCAGTGTAAGTTCAGTAAAGTGACATTTAGTTTTTCATGCACCATGTGTGATTTGTGTTGCTTCATGAACATTTGTTTACACCAAATACAGCTCTGATGTTTTGCTGATACTTGCAGGCAGCTTGGATTGACTCTTATTTAGGTGTACTTGATTTAGTTCACCCGGCACGCCAAGTAAGCGGAGCTGCAAAATGGAAAACTGCTGACCTGACTTGCCGGTCAATACATTAGATGCATATGTGTTCATCCCATTCCTTACGCAATATTGCAAACCCTTCAAATACCAACTTGAAACAATATAACAAACCCTACAAAGGCACTGTTTTGAAGGCAATGATTACATCTCATCCTGCTAAAGCTATTTTATCTCTTGATTCATAACATCTGGACAGTAAAACACTGTCTAGCCAGGGCTGGATTTGATCCATATCGCCGAAGTATCGCAGATGACCCACATAAAAATTTTACGTTTTTTTTCAGATTGAGCAGACATATGCAGCGTTTACCGTGAATGCAGTCTCCACGACCGCAGGAACATTGCCTTTAGTTGTTTCAACATTAAGCAGATCTTCAGCACTTCGGATTGAATAGGGTCACATTGTATTAAGAGGAGTTCCTGCTTGCAGCAGTTGGATGACGAGGTGCAGGAGAGAGCAGGGCTTCTGGGACGTGTGTTTTCCAGGGATAGCACAGGCAGCAACCGCATAAGAGCACACGCAGAAACACACAATTAGCCTTCTTATGCTCACTTTCCATCTGACCTGACGCTACACACAGCTATATAAGCTTAGCATCCTTAAGATGGGGAGGGTGACATCCTTGGATTGGTGTCACAATACTAACTCATGGTATTGCACATGGACTAGATGGCAGATAGGATGCTTTGGTGCTCTGACAATGGGATCCTTATCCATCGTCGTTAGGAGGAGTGTTTAGTGATGTGGATGACCATGGCCTTTTCTCATTTGGGAAAAAGTCCGTCCTCCAACCTCTCCTTTGTCCTCTCTCCTCCGTGACTCAGAAACTCATAAGTGGTCAAGGCGAACAGAAGAGTGTTATTCCTCCTTGTTAGCCATCTTTCATAGATGATAGTCATGTGTCTCCTACCTGAGTCCTTCACGGAAGAACTTATAAATCTGCCACACCCCCTTTGAATCAGCTTTTGTTTTGTTGATGGAGAAAAGCATGCACATGTTTACAAACAATATGCTACTTATAGTCTATAAAATGTGTTGAACAACTAACTTCATTTGTTTTTATCACTCTACAAATTTATTTTGGGATCCACCCCTGTAAACGTAATTTGCCTGAGTGGAGAAAAAGTTTAATTTCTTACAAGCCCATTTTCGTCCTCGTTCACTCTCCTTGCTACCTCTCATCAATGACCTTTTTCAAAAGGAGACGAGAGAGGACAGAGGAAAGAGGACGCAGGAGTTGGGCAAATCCAATTCAGAAAAGGCCCATGTCTTCTGTTCATTCGGTTTCCCCATCCCAAGGCTCAGGCTGGGAGCTATCTGTTCAGCACTGGGCTGGGCAACGTATTGGTCATCATTGGGCTCCCTCTCTTCCTGGTTGGTGGTTGGGAGGCTGGCCACAGTATCACCTGCCCCAACCCCCAGTTCTCCGGATCACACAGGGAGACACATCTCACTAGTAGGAGAGAGGTTAGAGGTCAGAGGGCGTAGTGTGTTCACCAAGTAACCAAGCAGGTTAACAAAGAAAAACCAAGGTGACTACGCTAACATATTATTTTCATCACTGCACAGGTTTTTAGAACGATTACACCTGTCAAAATGTTCTATGTTATTGTTCAGACTAACAAGGTCAGGGTTCAGGGATCATGGGTCAGACAGGGTGCTTGCTCACCATCCGGTTGTAGTCGGGGGCAAAGGTCACCCCTTTACTGGACCTCTCCTGAGAGCCACTGCTGCTGCCACTGACTGAGTTTTTACGCATGATCCCTGTGTTTGTAAGACATGGAGGGAATAGCTAAGTCATAACGAACTCCCAACCAGACAGCAACATAACTACTACAAGACAAACTGACCTGCAGGGGGCAGTATATCCAGTCTCTGCAGGCTGTTCCTACGCAAGCCGGGGTAGTTGCCGCTCTTGGAGAGGCGCCTCTGGCGGTTGTTGAGCATGGCAGCAGGGGACACGATGCCAGGGGGAGGCACCTTTCCCATCCGCTCATACAGCGCCTCAATCTCCCTCTTCTGAGTGAGCTGGAGGGCCTGCACCTCTGACAGGTGCCTGAGAGAGAGGAAGGGAGGAAGGACAGAGAGGGGGAGGGGAGAAGAAGAAAGAGGAGGAGGGAATACAAGAGAGAGTGAATGGGACAGGGAAAGAGTTTCTGGAGAAGATGGTCAAGGTCAGGGGCAAGAAGAGTTTTATTAAGTTAGCTTGAATTGGTGTTTGTGTTTTCACAGTCAGGTCGTGAATTTGGAAGATAATTTTGGTTTAATGACCATTTGGAGTTGTCAAACCAAGTTCTAAGAATGTTCAAAACCTTATGTCATGCTCTAATGATGACAGTGGAGGCTGGTGGGAGGAGCTATAGGAGGACAGGCTCATCGTAATAACTGGAATGGAATAAATGGAAAGGTATCAAACATATGGAAACTGCATGTTTGACTCCGTTCCATTGATTCCATTTCAACCATTACAATGAGCCCATCCTCCTCCACCAGCCTCCACTGAATGACGATGCGTATGACCTTATTACACATGTTGATGTCAACAGTTCTTAGAAGTATTTTTAATTCAACTAGAGTGATAAAGACACACTTCTATTTCCTATCAACAGTGTGGCCATAACTCGTTTGTTTTGTTTTGGAGGACTGGGGAGGAACCGGTGACCTTGATTGGTGGAATAACGTTTTCTACTTTGACTGTGTGTTTGTTCACAACCTCAGAGACTTAACTTCAAAAACAGAAATGGTGCGCCTCCTCTCCTCCACTCACCTGTCCCTGAGTTCCTGTAGCTCCTCGCACATATCCTCGTTCTCGCTCTCTGTCTCGTCACTGCTGACATACGAGGCGCTGCGCGTGTAGCTCATCCAGGGCTGGTTCAGGTTGCTCCCACTGAACTGGAGGCTCCCCGCTGTACCCTCCCACAGGCTCAGGCTCAGCCTCCGACCCCCCCTTCTCCTCAGCTCCTCCTCCTCATCCTCCTCCTTCTCCTTGTCTGGCTCCTTGTCTGGCTCCTCCTCACTCTCCTGCTGGTCCTCCTGCTCTGTCTGCTTAGGGCCTCCAGGCAAGGACTGGGCGATGTCTAGGTTACACAGGGGCCCGCTGGGGGATCGCTGGGGAGGGGACACGGTTAAGGTGCTAACGCTGCTTTCTGATTCGCCCCCCTGCTCCTCGGTGCTGGTATCAGATTCACTGTCCCGGGAGGAAGGGCTGGTGCTAACGGTGACTGTGGGCGGGGTTTGGTGTTGTGGGTGGGTTTGGGGAGGATCCTGGGCGGGGCTAGCGGAGGCTGCAGGGATCTCTCTGCTGGGTGTGACTTGGAAACGGCCCACGGTAACTGTAGGCTTTTTCTCTGTTGGAGGGAGAGAGAGAGAGAGAGAGAGAGAAGAGAGCAAGGGGAGAGTGAGAGTTATGTCACGTTACGTAATTGACACCCATTATAATGGTGTTTGGAAAGAGTCATTGACATCAAGCCAGCCTACTCATCTACACAACAAAGTATTTCTCAAAGTTCATACTACAGGTTGGGCACTTGGGGGGCAGACTTAACTGTACAATGATTTAAGTCATGTTGCTTGAGAGAGTACCTTGGGGTCATACAAGTACACAGTAAAAAGTGAATTGATAAATTAATGATCCACAGTATCGTATATTAAGTTGCCATGGACACAGCAGGTGCAAAAATACAATGTGTTTTTTCCTGACATATCGGCTGCCTTGGAAACAGACAGTGTTTTAAAAATGTAGATTAATTAAAAATGAATTGACGTGATTGACTATTATTAGCTCGAGAGAGAGAGCTTACCCTCAGAGATAGGTGACAGTCTGTTTTTGGCAGCGTTTGCTCCCGACTCTGACACCACCAGGGGTGAAGAGGTTCTTAGCTTGGGTGAAGACACCTGCAGGGTAAAATAACAACATTCTTTAAGCTTTACCAGCTCAGTACTTTTATAATACACTGTGCCAGAACATGTTACAGGCACGTGTAATCTAGACAACACTGTAGAGGAACAGGTTTGAGGTTTTAAAGGTAAGGCAACACAGGTTGAAGCAAATTCATATCCCAGAGTATACACTTCATCTACATGTATATGAGCACATATTTATTAAGTGACTTACTGTGCTCTGTGGGCTGGCTGGAGCTGAGGAGGAGGGGGAGCTGGTGATAGAGGTGGAGGCTGAGCTGTCTGTCTGCTCCTGGAACCCCACCCTGGGCCCCAGCTGGCAATACATCTGGGGACTCACCCTGGATCCTGGAGGAGAGAGGCTGGAGCCAGCTTGCCTGAAAGCAGTCCCATCCACTAGCCCGCCAGGCTGGGGTAACCCTGGGGCTACGTTGGCTTTCAACAGGCCCTGTTGGTGCAGAGCCTGGGTGTCTGCATACTGCTGGCACATGTCCAGATACTGGCCTGCTGTTATCTGGCCCTGGGGTGGGTAGGGGCCCTCCCCTGGCATCAGCTGGGGAGGGCCAAACATGGAGGGGTGGTAGGAGCCAGACTGGGCTGGGTTCAGACCGCTGGGCATGGAGGTGGGGGGCATGAAGGACTGGGCCACGCTCATGGCCAGGGACAACACGTTGGCCAGGGAAAAGAGGGGCTGGTTGTGGCTGTTGGGGGGCCACATGCCTGGGTTCTGCTGCTGTTGGGCTGGAGGGGTGGGCTGGGGGGTACTGCCCACTACCTCACCCTTCAGAGGTAATGTTTCACCCCCCTGCTGCTGCCCTGGGGTGGCCGGCCTGGCAGGGGAGGAGGAAGGGGATGGGGAAGAGGAGGAGAGGTTGGAGTTGCTTAGGACCCGGTGGAGGGTCTCGGGGGTGAGGGTGGCGCTGGCGGGCTTTGAGGAGGTCTGGGTGAAAGGGAAGGGGAAGTGGGTGTTGGGGACATAGGGGGGCTTGGGGTACTGCTGGGGCAGGGGAAGCAGCTGATTGAGGGGCATCACGGGGGGCACGGCCTCAGGGTGGGAATACTGGGGGTAATGGGAAGCAGGCGGGTGGAAGGTCTGGGAAGAACCTGGAAGACGCATAAGGAATATTGGGGTTAGACTCATAAGTAGGGAAACAATCTGACTTATGACTGGTTGAATGGGTTCCATCCACAAACAGAATAAAGACCTGTTCTAAAGAGTTTATGTTATGTAGACATCATTCCCTTCTGCCTAGCACCACATATAAAGTAACCAATCAGTTATTTACAACATAAATCATAACTGGACCACCTGAGGAAAGACCTACTTTCACTCAGATACATATACAGTGACACAGTATTGGTTACATTCACTTTTCTTCTCACAAATGTAGATACTTCCTTCCTTTTTCAATCTTACCAATGGATAGAGATATCATTTCACAGCACGACTTCAGCTCAGTTAAGCACAGGTTCCCATGAAATCAAGGCATGTCAGTCAAAAGGAAATTTGACACCGCCCAGAGTGTCAAAAGTAATTACAGACCACAAAAATAAACAAAAGCTAAAACGTGTCAATGATGAATGGATTATGTAACTCACTAAACTCCTCTTTCACATTGCAGCTGCACATAAACCTTGCACCTGTTAAAACAGACTGAATGGCAACTCTCAGTAGATTTGAGACAGTGGGAAAATCCCCACTGTATCGGCCAGTAAACATTCTGAGAGAGACAGAGAATAAGAGAGGGTGCCTGAGAGGAGGAGGTGACACACAGTGCTGATAGCACTCTGCTCTACAGCAAACCTGAACACTAGAGGTGAGTGGGTGTGTCTGAGTGGGGATACCAGTTGTTCGAATAACCTTATGCCCATATATGCCCATATAGAGTATCACATGTTCTGTCTCCAATTGCCAGAAGGCCTATTGTTTCTAATGGAAATCTTCTTTCCTTCTTCTTCTGCCTATCTCACTGCCCGATTGGCAATATCAAAGTATATCAACACCGCTACTCAGACTACTACTGTAATAAGCATTGAAAGTCTAAGACTCAAAGTCTGATGTCCGAGGAGGAAAAAACAGTTACTTTTTTGTTATTGTAACATCCCAAACAGACGTGGCAGTTTCACTTATTAAGGATTCCAGCTATAAATGAAAGGTTTTTGTTTCTGTGGTTGATGGTGAGCAGCCAGACAGTTTTTCTGGGGTTGGAGTGTGGTACGTACTTGACGTGGTCTGGAAGGACTGAGAGCGGAGGGGGCGAACAGAAGGGACTGCCTTTGGGTCGATGTAGAAGTCTCCAACAGGTGCCACAGGAGACGAGCCTCGGAGCTGAGCAACGCTGCCTTCAGCAAAGTCTGGCCCAGAGAGACAAATAAACCCTTAGTGAATACAGTGATTACAGGCAGTGATTACAACTGTGAGTCTTCATGGGGAAGTCTCATAATTGCTTTGCACATGTAAACAGTATAGCTTCTGTCCCTCTCCTTGCCCCTACCTGGGCTCGAACCAGGGACCCTCTGCACACATCAACAACTGACACCCACGAAGCATCGTTACCCATCGCTCCACAAAAGCCGCGGCCCTTGCAGAGCAAGGGGAACAACTACTTCAAGGTCTCAGAGCGAGTGATGTCACCGATTGAAACGCTATTAGCGCGCACCCCACTAACTAGCTAGCCATTTCACATCGGTTACACACACATGGATTGTGAAATATTTGCCAATTATTATTTCAAAATTCTTCAAGCTCTGTCAAGGGTGTTGGGGATCATGGCTAGACAGCAATGTTCAAGTCTTTGTATAGATTTTCAAGCAGATTTAAGTCAAAACTGTAACTTGGCCACTTCATTTTTCATCCATTTTTGCCGATGTCAAGCATACCCATACCATGATGCAGCCACCACCATACTTGAAAATAAGGAGGCAGTTACTCAGTGATGTGTTGGATTTGCCACAAACATAAGGCTTTGCATTTAGGCCAAAACTTGTAGTCCTTTGCTGTGTTTTTTTTTTGCAGTATTACTTTAGTGCCTCGTTGCATACATCTGCATGTTTTGGAATATTTGTATTCTGTATATTTGTATTCTTCTTTACACGCTGTCATTTAGGTCATTATTGTAGAGTCACTACAATGTTGTTGATCCATCTTCAGTTTTCTCCCATCACAGCCATTGAACTGTAGCTGTTTTAAAATCATCAATGTCTGATTTGTTATTGTTGCCCATCTACCAATCACTGCCCTTCTTTATGAGGCATTCGAAAAGCTCCCTGGTTTTTGTAGTTGAAATTCAATACTTGACTGAGGGACCTTACAGATGTTGTACGTACAGGGAACAGAGGAATGGCTAGTCTAAACTAAGGGGGTAAATACTTATGCAACAAATATATTTTAGTTATTAAACTTTTACTAATTTGAAAACATTTGCAGAATTTTCTTTTTGCTTTGACATGGAGTATTTTGTGTAGATCAATGACAAAAAAATAAAATGAAATCTATTTCAATCCCACTTTGTAACACAACAAAATGTGAAAGAAGTTCAAGGGGGTGCAGACTTTCTATAGGCACTATAGAAACATACATCTATACATATATTGCACACAGGGAATCTTCCTTACCGGGCAAAGATGAAGAGGAATGTGTCCGTTCCAGTCCATGCGCATGTAAGTTTGGCTGAAATACAATCACAAAGCAAGTCAACCAATCAACTGTTGAAATCACTCCATGTCATATGCTGTCTTGCTGCAGAGGATTGCCATGCACTTGTTTTTGTTGTTATAAAGATGAGGGGCAAATAACCCAGGGCCTTGAAGTTGTTGTTCATTGTAAGTGGGACCAACAAGTGCATGGCAATGAAATGCCATGAAATGTCAGAATAATAGTAGAGAATGATTTATTTCAGCTTTTATTTCTTTCATCACATTCCCAGTGGGTCAGAAGTTTACATACACTCTATTAGTATTTGGTAGCATTGCCTTTAAATTGTTTAACTTGTGTCAAACGTTTCAGGTAGCCTTCCACAAGCTTCACACAATAAGTTGGGTGGATTTTGGCCCGTTCCTCCTGACTGAGCTGGTGTAACTGAGTCAGGTTTGTAGGCCTCCAGGCTCGCACACGCTTTGTCAGTTCTGCCCATAAATTCTCTATAGGATTGAGGTCAGGGCTTTGTGATGGCCACTCCAATACCTGGACTTTGTTGTCCTTAAGCCATTTTGCCACAACTTTGGAAGTATGCTTGGGGTCATTGTCCATTTGGAAGACCCATTTGCAACCAAGCTTTCACTTCCTGATTGATGTCATGAGATGTTGCTTCAATATATCCACATCATTTTCCTTCCTCATGTTGCTATCTATATTGTGAAGTACACCAGTCCCTCCTGCAGCAAGCACCCCCACAACATGATGCTGCCACCCCCGTGCTTCTTGGTTGGGATGGTGTTCTTCGGCTTGCAAGCCTCCCCCTTTTTCCTCCAAACATAACGATTGTCATTAAAGCCAAACAGTTCTATTTTTGTTTCATCAGACCAGAAGACATTTCTCCAAAAGGTACGATCTTTGTCCCCATGTGCAGTTGCAAACCGTAGTCTGGCTTTTTTATGGCGGTTTTGGAGCAGTGGCTTCTTCCTTGCTGAGCGGCCTTTCAGGTTATGTCGATATAGGACTCGTTTTACTGTGGATTTACATACTTTTGTACCTGTTTCCTCCAGCATCTTCACAAGGTCCTTTGCTGTTGTTCTGGGATTGATTTGCACCTTTCGCACCAAAGTACGTTCATCTCTAGGAGACAGAACACGTCTCCTTGCTGAGCGGTATGACGGCTGCGTAGTCCCATGGTGTTTATACTTGAGTACTATTGTTTGTGCAGATGATTATGGTACCTTCAGGTGTTTGGAAATTGCTCCCAAGGATGAACCAGATTTGTGGAGGTCCACAATTTTGTTTCTGAGGTCTTGGCTGATTTTTTGTCAAGCAAAGAGGCACTGAGTTTGAAGGTTGGCCTTGAAATACATCCACAGGTACACCTCCTATTGACTCAAATTATGTCAAATAGCCTATCAGAAGCTTCTAAAGCCATGACATAATTTTCTGGAATTTTCCAAGCTGTTTAAAGGCACAGTCAACTTTGTGTATGTAAACTTCTGACCCACTGGAATGATGATACAGTGAATTATAAGTGAAATAATCTGTCTGTAAACAATTGTTGGACAATAACTTGTGTCATGCACAAAGTAGATGTCCTAATCGACTCGCCAAAACTATAGTTTGTTACAAGAAATTTGTGGAGTGGTTGAATAACGAGTTTTATTGACTCCAACCTAAGTGTCTGTAAACTTCCGACTTCAACTGTATATATACACTGAACAACAATATAAATGCAACATGTAAAGTGTTATTCCCTTTTCCATGAGCTGAAATAAAATATCCCAGAATTGTTCCAAATGCACAAAAAGCTTATTTTTCTAAAATGTTATGCATAAATTTGTTCATTTCCTTATTAGTGAGCATTTCTCCTTCCTGACATGTGTGGCCTATCAAGAAGCTGATTAAACAGCATGATAATTACACAGGTGCACCTTGTGCTGAGGATATTAAAAGGACACTCTAAAATGTTCAGTTTGGTCACACAACACAATGCCACAGATGTCTCAAGTTTTGAGGGAGTGTGCAGTTGGCATGCTGACTGCAGGAATGTCCAACAGAGCTGTTGCCAGAGAATTTAATGTTCATTTCTCTACCATAAGCCGCCTCCAACGTTGTTTTAGAGAATTTGGCTGTATATCCAACAGACCACAAGTGACCACGCTAGCCCAGGACATACGGCTTCTTCATCTGCGGGATTGTCTGAGGAGGGGGAGGGAGATGCTGAGCAGTATTTCTGTCTGTAACAAAGCCCTTTTGTTGGGAAAAAGTAATTCTGATTGGCTGGGACTGGCTCCCAAGTGGGTGGCCCTATGCCCTCCTAGGCCCACCCATGGCTGCACCCCTGCCCAGTCATGTGAAATCAATAGATTAGGTCCTAATGAATTTATTTCTATTGACTGATTTTCTTATATGAACCCAAATTCGGTGAAATCGTAGAAATCGTTGCATGTTGCGTTTTTAGTTTTGTTCAGTATAGATGGTTGGTTTTGTAACTATTGTTGGTTCCACATAAAAATAAGACTTTTAAGGTTTAAGTGTTCATGAACCCTACATAGATGCTTCACAAATGATTGATATGCAGGTTCTACTGATGGTAATAGTACAGGTTTTTAACACACTGTATTGTGTTTTGTTTGGTCTGTGTACAGCTATATGCACATGTGGACCATGCCAACTATGGGCAGCAGCAGTGGTTAACCTGGCATCGTGGCACTGACCAATGATGTATGTCTATGGCACTGACCTGCGAGGCGGACAGGGTGCCCACTTCGCTGAGGTAGGGGTAGAGCTGGTGCGCAGCGTCCCCCAGACTCAGGGGCTCACCCCTCTTCATCAGGGCCTCTGCACGCTTGATGATGTCACGCATGCGGTAGATGAAGCCCTCCTGCTCAGAGGGAAGGATGAACTCATTGTGGACCTGAGGGAGTTAAATCAGTCAATCAATCAGTAAATGAATCATTCAATCAATTAAAACCGATATGAGTGAAGGAACAGTTAGATTTGACGATTGAGACAAACACGGACACAGATGGACAAAGTTAGGGAAGAAAGAGAGGAAGATTTTGAACGTGAGTAAACAATCATCTTTGCTTGTTGTTGTAAGGATTTCGTAACAGACACCCACTTAGCTAGCCCTGAAACATGGCTGTAGACTCCTAGCCGCTATAGGAGTCTATAGCCATGTGTCAGGGCTACCACTTAGGCAGATGGCTATTGGAGCAGTGAGTCGATAGCTTTCATACACACTAGTTTTGAAACTAGTTTTGCAAGTACAATGCAAAGTACAGGTAACTGCCAAAGTAAAGTGGAACATCAACATAAAGTGTCTTTTTATTTTATCTTTATTTATACAGGGTTTTCTCATTGAGATAACATCTCTTTTTCAAGAGAGACCTGGTCCAATAGTCTTAATAGGGTGTTGGGCCACCATGAACCAGAACAGCTTCAATGCACCTTGACATAGATTCAACAAGTGTTTGGAACTCTATTGGAGGGATGCGAGACCATTCTTCCATAAGAAATTTCATCATTTGGTGTTTTGTTGATGGTAGTGGAAAACACTCTTGGGCACCGCTCCAGAATCTCCCATAAGTGTTAAATTGGGTTGAGATCTGGTGACTGAAACAGCCATGGCATATGGTTTAGTGTTTTCATGCTCATCAAACTATTTGGTGACCACTCGTGCCCTGTGGATGGGGGCATTGTCATCCTATGGGGCATAGTCATGGTAGCCAAAATAATAGCCTGTCCAGGATTTTTGAACATGACCCTAAGCATGATGGGATGTTAATTGCTTAATTAACTCAGGACCCACACCTGTGTAGAAGCACCTACTTTTAGTATATTTTTTATCCCTCATTTGAAGTGTTTCCATTATTTTGGCAGTTACCTGTATGTTGAGATGAGATGGACACAACAACATAAAATACAGGACACCATATTCAGATGACAAGAGAGAAAACAGTATCTAAGCAAGCCTAAATATCGTATATATTAAATGATAAAAGAAGATATATCGTTTTTTTGTTCTAAGCTAAATTATCTAATGTCATTGGTAGATCAATTTGCCTATGGAACCTAAAAATGGTATAATACAAGTAATTTATCTTATTTCAATAAATGTTTCAAGATATATTATACTATTTAATATTAAGGTAAAATATATTGGAAAATATCTTGAAATAAGATAAATTACTTGTATTAAGCCTTTTATAGGTTAAAATAAGCAATCTGCCAATGGCGTTACATAATTTCGCTTGGTATGAATTATCACTCAATATAAGACATTTCGGCTTGTTTAGATGTCACTTTTTGCAGTGCACCAATTCAAAATGGTTCTCTGCGGTCATTTTCAGCTTGTTTTAATCCCATCAACTCCATGATGTGAGCAACTGCTATGATGTTTTAAGGATTAGAGAAATGTTCCCCCATGACTGGGTCATATTCAATCAAAACCGTTAACCATGCGTTCCCAGGGCCAAGGCCAAACAATATTCCTTCCAAAACTGTGAGAGATCTTGCTGGAATCCATGGTCAGTTTCACTTTCTTACACAGTAAATACTTTTCATTGATTGGATAATTAGATGTTATATTCTCAAGGAGCAAGCATAGTGTTCTTCTGTGTTCTCTGGGAAGTTATTGTTCTGCTTGAAAAAAGCCCAATGTTTTGTAACACTGGATGAGCTTACAGTAGCTCAGTGGATAAGAAATAGTTGAGTTAAAGACACACACACACACACACACACACACACACACACACACACACACACACACACACACACACACACACACACACACACACACACACAGTGCACTCACCATGACAGCAGCAATGTCCTCCGGGTTGTCTCCGTCCAGGTCAAACTTAAAGGTCACCATCTTACTGTTGTGAGTCTGGAGCTGACACTCCACCACACGGTCCACTTTGTCAGACAACTGGAAGAACAGGAGAAAAACGAGTGTTTATCCACTCAGAACACGTAGCCACTTTACAAGACCAAGGATGACTTGGATTGCAATCCTCTTTGTATGTGATTAATTCATTACAACTGCTAACTGACAGACAGACAGAGAGATAGAGAAACAGACAGACAGACATTCCATACCCCAGTGATTCGTAAGCGTGAGCGGGCTCTCCTCCTGAAGAGCTTGGTACCGGTACGTTTGTTGGCACTCTTTTCTGATAGGCCCTCATTGCCATCACTCAAGCCTGATGTCACATCAGAGGCATAGCTGTGGGGATAATCAGGAAGTGGGTTATGACAACTGCCCAGGAGATGTAACACTGTCATTTTGTTATTGATAATACTAACTACAAAAATGTTGACTACTAGCACGTACAGTACCAATACAACTGCTACTACTGAAAGTACAACAACAACTACTACTACTACTACTACTACTACTACTACTACTACTACTACTACTACTACTCTTATTTATACTACACAACTAATAATGAACTGGTTACTAATGAGGCTGTAGTGTATGACCAAACAAACCCCTGAGAGTCTTCTAACTCCTATTAAAAGGTTATGTCCATCCCACCCAGCTCCCAGAAGGAAAATGCCTATTAAGACCATTGACCTTCTCCCCCGAGACCATTATGGATTACATTCAGAAAGGCACCTGAAGGGAAGGAAGTGCTCTGATGCCTCTTGCTCCACTCTCGCTCTAATTGCACACAGGAAATGGGGTAATTGGAGGATGAGGGCAGGGGGAGGATGGGGGAGAGAGAGAGAGAGAGTGTGTGTGTGTGTGTGTGTGTGTGTGTTAGGTGAGTGTGTGTTAGGTGTGTGTGTGTGTGTTAGGTGAGTGTGTGTTAGGTGAGTCACAGGAGAAAAGGAAGCACACTCCAACGGAGCTCTTTAAACAGACATTCACGTAGCATCATTCATCAAAGTGTTGTTCGCCACAACAGACTCGCTCGCTATTTCCCATGGGGATAGAGAACAACACACAGGCTCTAAAAAAGATCCCCTTCATGTTCACTCACACCTGTCCTGTTTTAATAATACTACCGGAAATGTGTGTTAACTGCAGAGATACCCATTAGACAGAGAAGTTATCCATTCTACTTTTATTTATTTAATTTAACTAGTTAAAAGCAGCAAAGTGCTCGTATAGTGGTTGTATATTTCTATAGTACATTTGAAATGTTTGTTCCTTTGTTGGGCCTTTGTTGTCTTGATTGCAACACTGCCATACACACATCACATTATACTTAGATACTGGCCATAAGGTGTGTGGGGCAGGCCTTTGCCTTTCTTTATACCCTGAACAACACCCCCATCATGGAAGGTTCTACATGTGTTTGGGTTACCTGTCGACAGGAGAAGAGAAACCACTGGCATTTCCTGACTGGGGCATGGTAGTGTTGGATACAGCGATACTCTGGGGGAGGGACAGAGGGTCAGAATAGTCTGTTGAGGTAGGGTGCTAAAATTAAACATTAATGGCTTATCAACTCATCACTCTAATCATAAACACATATCCCCGTTATATATAACTAGTAGGGCCCAGAAACTTTCCTGGTAAGGTGTTGTGTAAGAGTCCTAACTGGATATAACACCTTTTATAAACTGGCTGGTACGAGCCCTGAATGCTGATTGGCTGACAGCTGTGTTATATGACAAAACATTTATTTTTACTTCTCTAACTACGTTGGTAACCAGTTTATAATAGCAATAAGGCACCTCTGTGGTTTGTGATGTATGGCCAATATACCACAGCTAAGGGCTATGTCCAAGAACAGCCCTTAGCCATGGTATATTGGCCATATACCACGCCTTATTGCTTAAATATAACAGTTATAAGAAGTCATGATAATTAATATTTGGACTGTTGAGCTTTACATCCATAGAAATATAAACCTCAAGAACTTCATACAGGCTACCTACCGAGGGGAAGCGGAGAGCTGGGATTGGTGGAGTGTCAGGGGGAGGAGCCTTGATGGCCAGGGCCTCGATGTGAGGGATCTCCAGGGGCAACGGAACAGGAGTGATGGAGGAAGGGGTGAAATTAACAGGAGGCTGGAGATGGGGATCCCCGAGATCCTGGAAGCCAGAGGAGCTCAGGTAGCCATCCATTTCGCAGTCGGCTGCCATGGAGACACCATGGTTAAAGGAAGGGAAGTGGGAGGGAAGAGACAGACAGGCGTTAACATGTTATCAATCTCTTCTTTATGTCATGTACCCCTGACTGTGTTCAACATATACTGTAAAGGATATGTCTTGTCTGGAAATAATGTATACTCAATGTTTCTTGTTATTTGTTAATGAAAAAAAATCCAAAGGGGTCCTTTTTGGGCTCCACTAACAGGCACCGTGAGGGACGGCTACATGGATTAGTAGGGCTAGAGGGTAACCACAACAAATGGACAGATGCATAACTGCAAAAGATTAGCCTACTTAAGAAATATATAAAAAACACATAGGATCTACACAGGGCTATGTAGCACGTGCCCTAGGCAAAGTCTGTTGAGCCAACAGTTTCCAGTACAGATATAAGGAAACACGTGGGCCCATGCACACACATACACACACCGTGCAGCTGTGATACTGTAATACCAAATCCAGGGCATGAGCATGTCAGCAATGAATGTTTGAAGCATGTTTTGGCTAAACCTTCCACATATATCAGCGAGTATGTGCCACAGGTACCAATCTTGAAGGTTGTGTGAATAGTGTATCTGTGTTCTATATCTTTTTTATGGTAAACTTGTGGACCATGCTTATCTATCTGCGTTATAGGCCAGGCCAATGCACTTTGCATGTTGCCTAGACATGAGAAGGCTCGACTGTACATGCTGTCTGTGGGCAAATGTGTAGCTTCAGGAGTTCAGCTACGAAGCGACACAAGGTTGGGATAAATGTGTCTGCTATACATGACCATGTGATTACAGTATAGTGCAGTGGTTCTCAAACCTCTCCTCGGATACCCCCAGCCGCTCCAGAGCTAGCAACCCTGATTCAACTTGTTAACGGATCATCAAGCCCTTGAATAGATGAATCAGTTGAGCTAGGTCACGTCCGAGGGTCCCCGAAGGAGAAGTTTGAGAACCACTGGTATAGTGACTGTATCCTCACACGTGGCAGAGGAGTATCTGGCATGTCTGATGTTGTAGTGCAGCCGCTGGTCTGCCTCCTGCTCCTCCGTCTCTGCTGTGAAGCTGGCGTTTATCCCCGAATCCACCGAGCCGTTAGCCACGGATATCCCCGGCCTCGACACCGTCCGAGTGGGCGGACTCTGGGCAGGGGGTGCCGAGACAGGGGCGGGGTTGGACTGTTTAATGGGAAGGGCTATTTGAGGTTTGGGGGTGGGCGATTCTGGCTCGGGGGCCAACTCTGGTTCTTCCTCAATGACAGTTTCCTGTTGTTGGCGCAAGGCCTCCTCGGCCATCCGGCGCTGCTTCTCCCGCTGCCGCTTGATGGCTGTGGCGCGGTCCCGGATGGCTTTGGCCACCAGCTTGTAATCTGCCTCACAGACGAAGCCCAGCACCACCTAGGGGGAGGGGGGAGAGGATGAGGGAGAGGGAAGGAAAGGGGGTGGTGAGGGAGAAGTTTAGGGAGAGGGGAGAGCAATCAGTGAACTTGACACTTGAGATCCACAAAATGTGAAAGGGGTACAGAAATCCATCAACAACCCACCATCTCCTGGGCCACCTCCTCGGGTACATCCTTGTAGAGTTCAAACAGGAACTCGATGGCGTTGTTGTCCTTGTACTTCCCATGCAGCTTCTTGGTGTCGTCCATACGCAGCCACAGCTTCAGGCCAGACTTCACCGTGTCGTCCTCCTCCGCCAGCTCAACATGGACGCCATTGTTCTCCTTGAAGAAGGTGTGTTCCAGCAGGTCTTGGATGGTGTACCTGGAGAGGCCACCGTTTTCTTAGTTCTATAATCCATTGAATTGAATATTACTGTATTTTCTCAGTCTGTTCTTTTTATAGTCATTAACTAAACATGTGGGACAAAAACAGTATTTTACTATAGGTGGGTGGATGTGGTGAGTCAGACTCTGTGCCACTTTAGACTATTGACACACAGCCAAAGGAGAGAGATGGATAGGTGTGTAATGTAATGTGCCCCTATTTAACAACAGGTCAGATGTTATCTCATTGGAAACCCAGGGGGCCTGAACCCTGACAACATTTGAATTATGTCTGAAGTCGTTTCTCACTGTTATTTTTAGCTCATAACATAATTCGATCAATGCTTTGAAAGAGAATGAGAAAATAGAAAAGCTAATCATAAAACTGTTTTCTTGAGGGCATTTACACAGTTGTTGGCTGAGACTGATACAATTTATTTTGTTTCAATGTCAGCGCCCTTAGATTAATGTTGGAGAGAGAGCGACAAAGAGTCTAGACAAACTAGCTTGACAGGTATAATATCCTTTGTCTAGGAGGAACAAAACTGTCGGTCTAATGTTTGCACACACACACACACACACACACACACACACACACACACACACACACACACACTTCAACCTAGAATCTTTCCAACATTTGATACCACACCACCGCAGTGCCAGACTGAAAGCGGATGTCTGAGGTAAGGTGAGTAAAGAGAATTCCTATCTGATTACTCTACCTCTGGTCTGTATTTATGCGGATGCATCCCTCTATGATCCCTTTCAACTCAGGGACTTTTACTTTGAAGAAGCTGTCCGGCTTAATTCCCTGTGAGGAGAAAGAAGGAGAGGGGAAAAGAGGAACGGTTAGATATGTCACCGATGTCAATCACTCCACCATTTGGGAGAGGAGAGGACTGACGCAGACAGAAGGACCCCTGAAGCAGAGTATGTGAGCAGAGTGGAGTTGGAGCAGAGCGGGGAGTGGAACGTGCCCAATTTGACTGGAGTGAGGAGCGAGATTCCCAAAGGCTGGAGCTTCGGCCTTCGCAACCGCTCCAATTTCACTCCAGTAGAGCTCACTTCACGAGCTCAGGGCATGCCCGGCCCAGCATGCATTTGTAGTCTACTTGGGTGCTGCTATAGCCCCTTGCTTTAGCTACTGTCATGAAGTTCCCTAAATATTTTAATTAAAAAAAACACACAGGTGCAAAATCAAGGTGACTTACAAAGATGAGGACCAAGAGCAAGAGAGGGAGTGTGGTGATATAGCAAAGTATTTCTAAACAAAAATCGGATCTCTTAAAAGATTCCTTTATTTTTGTTCTATTATCTATACAATAGACCATAATTGATTTGGGCCCAATAAGTCTGGCATATTCCAACTTTCAAGGAGCTTTCTGTTTTGATTGGGTTATTTTGCCTAAAAACATCCCTGACCAGCCTGGCAAGAGTGGCCAAAAGGGTGTTTAGCTTCCCCAATGGCTCTGCAAGCTCGAAAAATTCTCTGCTGCAGGCCTGCTCTCCAGGCACCATGGAATGAGCCTGAAGCCACAGACTCCGTCGAAACTTGGGTTTCTAAAAATGAATTGAAAGGCACTGTAAACTGAGCCCAATAAGGCATTTTTATTTTAATTCTAACTATAATCTGGGTGGTTCGAACTCTGAATGCTGATTGGCTGACAGCCGTAGTATATCAGACTGTATACCACGGGTATGACAAAACATTTATTTTTACTGCTCTAATTACATTGGTAACAAGTTTAGAATAGCAATAAGGCACCTCTGGGGTTTGTGGTATATGGCCAATATACCACAGCTAAGGGCTGTATCCAGGCACTCCGCATTGCGTCATGCATAAGACCCGTCCTTAGCCGTGGTATATTGGCCATATACCACACTTCCTCGTGCCTTATTGCTTAAGTAAGTCACAGCCTATATAGGCAATTTATAGACTATAATTATTTAATACAATGAAATGTTGTTTAAATGCTGAGCACTTAATGTCCCTGACTCCCTACCAGCCTAGTGTGTCACATTCACAAATGCTTCACAATTCATTTCTTTGTAGCTATAGCCTTGAAATAATTGAAATGATACAGCATAAATAATCATTTTTGTTCCTTCTTAGTCTCCCTGTCTGGCGCCTGACCTATTTAGTATTAATATGCTGTTTAATATGACATGTAGCCTATTTGAAATAATGAGCGCTTCTTACATTCACCTATTCATGTTTATTAAAATACTTTTCATTCAAATCATATCAAATCAAATTTATTGCTCACATACACGTGTTGAGCAGATGTTATTGTGGGTGTAGCGAAATGCTTGTGTATGGTTTGGTTTCAATACTTCAAAACCAAAAGGTAGGTCCAGGTCGTCACAAAAAATAGATGGGTGTTGGTTAAATTGTGATTTTAATGAATGGAGCAAATTTGGAGCGGTTGGAAAGGACATAGAGTGCCGAAGCGGTGCTCCATGAGCAATGAGCAGATAGCCAACCGCTCAACTCCGCTCACCTCCTACTCTGTCCTGAAGGAGCCAGGGTGATACGGGAGTGAGGAGTGAAGGACAATGTGGAGATTTTTCCCTAGCCTGCCCTACACCACTATGATGGATGGAATACTTTCTAAGTGTGTCTATATGCTTCACAGTAGATGTACATCCTCTATTCACATTGGTAGATCTCCTGAGCAGAATACCTTTAAATGTGAAATATACAGTGAGGGAAAAAAGTATTTGATCCCCTGCTGATTTTGTACGTTTGCCCACTGACAAAGAATTGATCAGTCTATAATTTTAATGGTAGGTTATTTGAACAGTGAGAGACAGAATAACAACAAAAAAATCCAGAAAAACGCATGTCAAAAATGTTATAAATTGATTTGCATTTTAATGAGGGGAATAATTATTTGACCCCTCGGCAAAACATGACTTAGTACTTGGTGGCAAAACTCTTGTTGGCAATCACAGAGGTCAGACGTTTCTTGCGGTTGGCCACCAGGTTTGCACACATCTCAGGAGGGATTTTGTCCCGCTCCTCTTTGCAGATCTTCTCCAAGTCATTAAGATTTCGAGGCTGACGTTTGGCAACTCGAACCTTCAGCTCCCTCCACAGATTTTCTATGGGATTAAGGTCTGGAGACTGGCTATGCCACTCCAGGACCTTAATGTGCTTCTTCTTGAGCCACTCCTTTGTTGCCTTGGCCGTGTGTTTTGGGTCATTGTCATGCTGGAATACCCACCCACGACCCATTTTCAATGTCCTGGCTGAGGGAAGGAGGTTCTCACCCACAATTTGACGGTACATGGCCCCGTCCATCGTCCCTTTGATGCGGTGAAGTTGTCCTGTCCCCTTAGCAGAAAAACACCCCCAAAGCATAATGTTTCCACCTCCATGTTTGACGGTGGGGATGGTGTTCTTGGGGTCATAGGCAGCATTCCTCCTCCAAACACAGCGAGTTGAGTTGATGCCAAAGAGCTCCATTTTGGTCTCATCTGACCACAACACTTTCACCCAGTTGTCCTCTGAATCGTTCAGATGTTCATTGGCAAACTTCAGACGGGCATGTATATGTGCTTTCTTGAGCAGGGGGACCTTGCGGGCGCTTCAGGATTTCAGTCCTTCACGGCGTAGTGTGTTACCAATTGTTTTCTTGGTGACTATGGTCCCAGCTGCCTTGAGATCATTGACAAGATCCTCCCGTGTAGTTCTGGGCTGATTCCTCACCGTTCTCATGATCATTGCAACTCTGAGATCTTTTTGTTGTTATTCTGTCTCTCACTGTTCAAATAACCTACCATTAAAATTATAGACTGATAATTTCTTTGTCAGTGGGCAAATGTACAATATCAGCAGGGGATCAAATACTTTTCCCCCTCATTGTATACAGTGCCTTGCGAAAGTATTCGGCCCCCTTGAACTTTGCGACCTTTTGCCACATTTCAGGCTTCAAACATAAAGATATAAAACTGTATTTTTTTGTGAAGAATCAACAACAAGTGGGACACAATCATGAAGTGGAACAACATTTCTTGGATATTTCAAACTTTTTTAACAAATCAAAAACTGAAAAATTGGGCGTGCAAAATTATTCAGCCCCTTTACTTTCAGTGCAGCAAACTCTCTTCAGAAGTTCAGTGAGGATCTCTGAATGATCCAATGTTGACCTAAATGACTAATGATGATAAATACAATCCACCTGTGTGTAATCAAGTCTCCGTATAAATGCACCTGCACTGTGATAGTCTCAGAGGTCCGTTAAAAGCGCAGAGAGCATCATGAAGAACAAGGAACACACCAGGCAGGTCCGAGATACTGTTGTGAAGAATTTTAAAGCCGGATTTGGATACAAAAATATTTCCCAAGCTTTAAACATCCCAAGGAGCACTGTGCAAGCGATAATATTGAAATGGAAGGAGTATCAGACCACTGCAAATCTACCAAGACCTGGCCGTCCCTCTAAACTTTCAGCTCAAACAAGGAGAAGACTGATCAGAGATGCAGCCAAGAGGCCCATGATCACTCTGGATGAACTGCAGAGATCTACAGCTGAGGTGGGAGACTCTGTCCATAGGACAACAATCAGTCGTATATTGCACAAATCTGGCCTTTATGGAAGAGTGGCAAGAAGAAAGCCATTTCTTAAAGATATCCATAAAAAGTGTTGTTTAAAGTTTGCCACAAGCCACCTGGGAGACACACCAAACATGTGGAAGAAGGTGCTCTGGTCAGATGAAACCAAAATGGAACTTTTTGGCAACAATGCAAAACGTTATGTTTGGCATAAAAGCAACACAGCTGAACACACCATCCCCACTGTCAAACATGGTGGTGGCAGCATCATGGTTTGGGCCTGCTTTTCTTCAGCAGGGACAGGGAAGATGGTTAAAATTGATGGGAAGATGGATGGAGCCAAATACAGGACCATTCTGGAAGAAAACCTGATGGAGTCTGCAAAAGACCTGAGACTGGGACGGAGATTTGTCTTCCAACAAGACAATGATCCAAAACATAAAGCAAAATCTACAATGGAATGGTTCAAAAATAAACATATCCAGGTGTTAGAATGGCCAAGTCAAAGTCCAGACCTGAATCCAATCGAGAATCTGTGGAAAGAACTGAAAACTGCTGTTCACAAATGCTCTCCATCCAACCTCACTGAGCTCGAGCTGTTTTGCAAGGAGGAATGGGAAAAAATGTCAGTCTCTCGATGTGCAAAACTGATAGAGACATACCCCAAGCGACTTACAGCTGTAATCGCAGCAAAAGGTGGCGCTACAAAGTATTAACTTAAGGGGGCTGAATAATTTTGCACGCCCAATTTTTCAGTTTTTGATTTGTTAAAAAAGTTTGAAATATCCAATAAATGTCGTTCCACTTCATGATTGTGTCCCACTTGTTGTTGATTCTTCACAAAAAAATACAGTTTTATATCTTTATGTTTGAAGCCTGAAATGTGGCAAAAGGTCGCAAAGTTCAAGGGGGCCGAATACTTTCGCAAGGCACTGTTTATGATAAATATCTAAATGGAGTTAAAGGTTTCGTTGTTATCGGTAACTTTAGGTCGTGTTGTCATCGGTAACAGTTGCCCGGACACCCTGCCCAGAGGCACAATGTCAAAAAACAGTGGCCCACAGTTCAATGGTGTTCCCGTCAGAGACATTCTCTGTGGGCCATCGTCATAAAGTTCAGACATAATGGAGCATGGCTATGCACACAAACAAACACGAACAAACGCACGCACCAACACACACACAAAGAGGAGGGTTCGACTGTGTCCAAACCCATTCACTGTTTGGTTTCTCTCTGAATTCTACGGCTAGTTAGAACTAAAGGTCGAATGTGGTGAGAGAGTGGTGGTGTGTGTAAGAGTATTGCGGTGCTAGCCTGTTAGCTAATGGTTTTGTACACAAACACTCCGGTCATGATACATAATGTCCAAACCCATCGAGAGCATGCAGGTCTGTGTGGGTGCAGAGCACTGAATACTAACTACCATGTGGTTTCCTAAAGGGCAGTCAGCTCATAACTCATGTTTATTTGGTTTAGACACAAATGTTCAGTGATGTAATACAAAATGTACAAAACCATCTAGAGGATAGTGATGGGTATAACAGGTGTCCATACAGTAGCTGTCGTGACCGGATACAAATAGAGAGAGACTTCCTATGGGGCTGTTAGCTAATAGCTAACGTAGCATGAGCATGAATACCAAGCAGCAGCCAGATACTCACTACACAGTAGCCTTAGCCAGCGTGGATGTGAATACAATGACTGGGTCACACAGATAAATGGGATACTTCCTATAATGCTGTGTGTTAATGCTTAGAGGTGATGCATGGCCAATATGCTCTTTAGGTTTATGAGGTAACTATCACCAGACACAGCGCAAGGAGTTCAGGTAGGGTGAGAGAAACAACCAACAGGGTGTCCTACTGAACAATCTGCATGAACAAACACATTACATTCACACACTATAAAGCCAATGTCACACACAGAACCACACACGTATACAGACACGGCTACATCACTAGACCACAGGTCTTTTCAGTGAAAGGATGGGAAACATGGTGTGGGTGGAAAGAAGATAAACGCTTCAAGAAGAGCTATTACCACAAGAAACGATTAAGTCATTCTCCCCTTTGAAGCTTCATGAACAGAACATGCAAGTCTAGCAGAGGAGATAACACATTTCATTGAGGTGATAAGACTCCCCGACAGAGGAAAATACCACTATTTCACAGTCTGTCGCCTCCATGGCCTCCACAGATTAAACAAGGCCTGGAGGGTCAAGGTCTGGAGTTACTGAGCGGAAAAGCAAGGTAAACCTCCTGGGTGTAAAATGTACGAGGCAGAAACAACAAGATGACAACAACGAGAAATGGAATGGGAAGCCTGGTCCTCGTTTATCACACACACGCATACACACACACGCACACACAGAAATCGTTTAACACAAGAGTACAAAGTGTGAGCGGAGTTGATCACAAGATTTTCAGCCAAAGGAACCTGTCTGCACAAAGTGAGTGTTGTAATGCAGCTTGTTTTTTTATTACATAACTCCTCAAAAAAGACTATGAAAACTATGTGAGATAATATTGGATTAAAGCAGGGGTGTCAAAGTCAAATGGACGGAGGGCCAAATAAAAAAATCAGCTACAAGACGAGGGCCGGACTGTTCGAATGTTCATTGAAAAAATTTTAAATGACGCATATAGTCTAGTGAACCTAATTGAACCTACTGAAAACCTAACAAATATATTACAATATGATCAGATAAATAAAGCAATATTTTCTTATGGCTCTGTCAGTAATCTTTAATTTTCAACAGACACAAAAGACAAATTTCCTTTATATAAATATCCCCATAACATGAACATTAAATGAAAGAAACCGGTATTCAAGGCACCATCAGTAGACTATATTTTCTATTTTAGCAAAAGTGGGCTAAATTTACTTCAAAGAAAAAACAATAATAGCAATTTTCTATCATCCACTCAACTGAAATATTTTTAAAATATAATTGGATTGAAATACAAAAAAATAAAGTGCAAAAATCTATTAATCAAAAACAACACTTTGTTTAAGGAGAAGTAACATGCAGTGAAAACAAATATTAAATTTTAACTTTTAAACTTGAACTGAGTAAAAACTCTAAATATGTGATTGCACAGTAATGTTCACTTGTTTGAGGTTGAGGGTGATACTTGGTGGTGTCCCATCTTTTCCACAAGTTCATCAATGTTCGGGGTAAGGCTCTGAGCTGAAGAAATCCTCAGAATTGAGTGGAGGTGTTCAGCAGTAAGTCGACTTCTGTGTGATGTTTTGCAATGTCAGAAATGTCGGTGCTCTCATCCACAGCCAAGGAATATGCAATAAAATCTTTTCCCTTTTTCACAAGCTGCTCTTTTAGATTGATGGACAACTGGTCTACTCTCTCGGCAATGGTGTTTCTGCTCAGACTCACATTTAAAAAGAGTTGCCTTTTTTCTGGGCAAACTTCGTCACAAACTTTAATCATGCAGTTTTTGATGAAATCCCCCTCCGTAAATGGCCGGGCTGATTTAGCGATCTCTTCTGCCAAAATAAAACTGGCCTTGACAGCAGCCTGGCCTTGTGATTTGGCTTTTTTGAACAGAGCCTGTCGAGATTTGAGGCCTCGTTTTAATTCCTCTGCCTTTTGTAGCCTTTGTTCCATGTCCATATTCTTGTTTTTGTCCGCGTGTTTCGTTTCATAATGTCATCTCAGATTATACTCTTTCAGTACCGCCACACTTTCTCCACACAGAAGACACACAGGTTTTCCAGCTACCTTCGTGAACATATACTCCGACTCCCACCTTGTTTGAAACCCCCGGTTCTCAGTATCCACCTTCCGTTTTGCCATTTTTGATGGGTATCTGAAAGTAAATTTTACTGTGATGCTGACGACTGCTGTGCCAATAAATATTGAAATGAAGCAGCCTACTGCTCGGTGCGTCACCTTTGCATTGTGGGAAATGTAGTATTGGTGCGTGTAAAAGATCTGCGGGCTGCCGGCTTGCTGCGGGCCGGTTCTAATAATAAATCAAGATCATCCCAGGGGCCGTAAAAAACCTTCCCCGCGGGCCTTGACTCTGACATATGTGGATTAAAGAAACAGTGGCATATTTGTGGAGGAACTTTAAATTGCTCAGCCAGTTCCATGTGACGAATAGTGTGAAATACGTAGAAGTAAAAAAAAAAAAATTGGAGAGGACCAGTGAGATTTGACAAATGTGTTTTTTTCCGGTGGTGACGACAATGGCCCCAAATGCTCCTCTTTTCCCACTAAAGTGAGGGGAGGCAGCGGGACTTACTAATGGAAAATGGACTCTATCAAATTCTCTGGTGTTATCCGAGCAGATAATTGCAGCGTTTAACTACGTAAGAGAAAAAAGGAAGGGAAAAGACATAATAACAAAACAAACAAGACATTCTAAGTAACAAAAATTGAGAGAAAAAAAATCTAAATGGTCTCCGTCTTAACGGCTGATATGAAAAACCATCTGAAAACATGAATAAACCCTTCAGTCTTTAGAGATGCTTAGGGAGGAGCCTGCTCTGTACAGTGGCTTTTGTTGGTCGGTGACATCAGCCCAACATCTCCCCAATGTCCTGACCCACCGGGAATCTGAGGTGTACTGAGGACATGAAGTCCTGAGATACAGAGCCAACCACTCCCCCCAACTGAATGAATAGAATTAATGAATGGAAAGTCTGTTTTTAGAAGAGAGAAAGAGACAGGGAGATGAGTTGAAGATGGAGAGATATTGGAGGATATTATCTTCTGGAAGACAGACATCATAATGGACGCTCTCTATGATCCAATCTCCAAGGCATGGCAAGAACAATGTCAAACGGAAGGTTAATGAGAGATGATGGGTCTCTTGATTAGGGCCCCAAACCTCCATTCCATATATTGCAATTGGTAAAATTACACAATTTAATATTTTGCACCAGATTTGGATAGGAATATTTATTTTTGAGAACTCTCTCGCTTTATCTCTGTCTCTCCCTCCCCTTCTCTCTTTCTCCTAATGACAAATATTCTTCATAATCCCCACTGACAGCAAGCAAATCATCCTAATCACACAAATCAGCTTTCCAAGAACACCAATGTTTTAGGTGGAGAAAACACAGAAGCACTGATGGGTGTATACAGAACATAAGCATGTTGTTCCTGTCCAGCTAGACGTACTTTGAAGAGTACTGACTTAATTAGCTCTACAATTTGGAGTTAACACACACAAACTCAAATTCAACACACAGAAACACTGCCTCTAACACAGAAAAACAGTGAGAGCACCTTGTGTAATGCGATGAAAAGGCTCCACTTTCCATTGTGCTATAGCTTCTTGACTTCTAGCACTCAAAAAGCCCTTTGAAAAATGGCTTGATGTGGATGCTTTAATCTCCTCACGTAAAATAAATAAATAATGATCAAATTGAAAATGTTTCCCATGGAAATACTATGACTTGATGACTAAGGTTTTATAAGCAGACCACTGCAAAAGTTATTGCACTACTGGCCTTTTTAATACAAAGCTTACAGGCTGGCTCCCTGCTGCTAAAACAAGGGTATAATGCTAGTGGTTCTGAGATCAAAACTAGAGTAGAACCATAATCTAACTCAGTCAGGGAAACGTATGTACATGTATGAAACGTGTGTGGGACGATATGGGCCACAGGTCTGTTTACACGTGTTGTCTTTATAACATGATTCAATCACACAGACTCTAGTTTGCCTGAGACGGAGAGAGCAACAGAGAGAGAGACAGAGAGAGAGACAGAGAGAGAGAGACAGGGATAGCAAGAGAGAGAGACAGACAGAGAGACCACTAAAACAGCGAGCTTGTCTGAGACGGATAGCATTAATTATGTAAATGACACGGCTACTCTAATTATGCACACATGCATAAATGTGCACACACACAGACAGAAAGAGAGAAACAGAGACTGAAAGACAAAAAGAGAGAGATAGAGAGAGACAGATAGATAGAGGCAGAGAGAGACAGAAAGAGACAGGGAGAGACAGAGAGAGACAGAGATAGAGACAGAGAGAGAGAGAGACTTTATCACTGAGATTACTTTATCACTGACCTCAACCCAGAGTCTCTCAGAGCATTCACAGTCAGCCCACTGACACCCCTATCAGATAACAGCAAAATCACAGTCCACTTGAATAGAGCAATACTGAATCATGAGGCATTAAAGCCAAAGGAACTGAATAATATTAAGACATTCTATAGATGGAAGGAAAGTAGTGTAGAAACCTACCAAAAACTACCAAAGACTGTTTTTCCCGCACGTTAGTTTAGTAGAGGAGTGTTTTTCCTCCGTTTTTTACGAGACTGCGTTCCTGTTTTCTAGTGGCTGCTTTGGTGGTCCTGTACCTGTTGTGTTGGTGGACCAGTAATAAAACGCCCTTCTTGGAATTCTTGCTCTCCTGCATCTGACTCCACACCCACCTCTCCTAGGGAGATTCTGACAGAAACACTAAAACAATACATAAATACACTATGGAAAAAGAAGGAACAGCACGTCAGAAATCTAAATGAAATTCTAAAATATACAGACAACAAATTCCAAGTCTACTTAAACTTTTTTTATTTAAAAAAAAATATATTTTACCCCTTTTTTCTCCCCAATTTCATGGCATCCAATTAGTAGTAGTTACTGTCTTGTCTCATCGCTGCAACTCCCGTACGGACTCAGGAGAGGTGAAGGTCGATAGCCATGCGTCCTCCGAAACACAACCCAACCAAGGACTGATCACCCCAGTCCACAAAAGTGGAGACAAATTTGACCCCAATAACTACCGTGGGATATGTGTCAACAGCAACGGTGGGAAAATCCACTGCTTTATCATTAACAGCAGACTCGTACATTTCTTCAATGAAAACGATGTACTGAAAAAATGTCAAATTGGCTTTTTACCAAATTACCATACGACAGACCTCGTATTCTCCCTGCACATCCTAATTGACAAACAAACAAACCAAAAACAAAGGCAAAGTCTTTTCATGGTTTGTTGATTTCAAAAAAGCTTTTTACTCAATTTGGCATGAGGGTCTGCTATACAAATTGATGGAAAGAGGTGTTGGGGGAAAAACATTATACAATCCATGTACACAAATAACAAGTGTGTGGTTAACATTGGGAAAAAAACACACACATTTCTTTCCACAGGGCCGTGGAGTGAGACAGCTTGAGTCCCACCCTCTTCAACATATATATCAATAATTGGCGAGGGCACTAGAACAGTCTGCAGCACCCGGCCTCACCCTACTAGAATCTGAAGTCAAATGTCTACTGTTTGCTGATGATCTGGTGCTTCTGTCCCCAACCAAGGAGAGCCTACAGCAGCACCTAGATCTGCTGCACAGATTCTGACAGACCTGGGCCCTGCCAGTAAATCTCAGTAAGACAAAAATAATGGTGTTTCCAAAAAGGTCCAGACCTGGGCCCTGCCAAATGTATGACCATATTAGAGACACATATTTCCCTCGGATTACACAGACGAACAAAGAATTTGAAAATAAATATAATTTTGATAAACTCCCATATCTATTCGGTGAAATACCACAGTGTGCATCACAGTGGCAACATTTGTGACCTGTTGCCACAAGAAAAATGCAACCAGTAAAGAACAAACACCATTGTAAATAAAACCCCTATATGTTTATTTATTTTCCCTTTTGTACTTTAACTATTTGCACATCGTTGCAACACTGATTAGACATAATATTACATTTGAAATCTCTCTATTTATTTGGAACTTGTGTAATGTTTACTGTTCATTTTTTATTGTTTATTTCTCTTTTGTTTATTATCCATTTCACTTACTTTGGCAATGTAAACATATGTTTCCTGTTAAATTGAATTGAATTGAGAGACAGAGAAAGAGAGACATCGAAAGAGAGACGGACCGAGAGAGAGAGAGACAAAGAGACAGAGAGAGGTCCTTCTATGGTTGTTTCTCACCCTCGTAGTCTTTTTCTCTTTGAGAGAGGCTTTGTATGGTCTGCCTAGGGAGATGACCACTAAAACAGCCAGTTTTCCTGAGACGGATAGCATTAATTATGTCAATTACACGGACACTCTAATTATGCACACATGACAGAGAGACAGAGTTTAAAAAAAATTATATTCCTATCCAAATCTGGGGCACGATATTCAATAGTGTAATGTTACCAATTGCACTATATGGAAACAAGGTTCGGGGTCCACCAATTAACAATTATAAGCACTGGGAGAAAAACCCAATAGAAAATCTAGAATTATCCTAAATATCCAAAAGAAAGTACCAAATAATGCATGCAGGGCGGAACTCGGACGATTCCCTTTAACTGTAAATATAAAGAAAAGGACACTAAAATGTTGACACCATTTGAAATGAACCCCCAAAACATCCTTACAATTCAAAGCACTGGAAACCCCAAGACCTGAACCCTGAAAAGAGTCCCCTGTGTCAGTTGTTAATACACTACACAACCCTATTATCCAATCACACAGGGAAACAATCACACTGTTACAGAAATGAAAACCTCTAACTTGACAAATTGGGAAAATGAAACAAAAACACAGAATAAAATAAATTACTATTTGGCCCTCAAATGAGAATACAAATTGGCAGAATATCTCTACTCTGTCAGAGATACAAAACAGAGACAGATCCTGACCAAATACAGGCTCGGCGAACACCAATTGGCTATAGAAAAAGGGAGACATAAAAAGACATGGCTACCCAAAGAGGAGTGTCTATGTGGTCACTGCAAGACAGGGGAGGTAGAGACAGAGATCCACTTTTTCCTCTACAGTGAGAAATACTCCCAAATAAGATTATCTTAAAAAAAAAAAAACGAAATCAATTTACATTTACTAATAACATAAAGCTGGGAATTATTCTGGTTGAGTGAGAAACCGCAAATATTACTGCCAGATATGTATATGACTGCCATAGTCTGAGGGACATCTCATGACCATTAATTCCCTGTAGTATTTACATTGTATATAACTTACTGGTAATACATAGTGTAACAATCATCATGTACATTCTGTTGTTTATTTATTAGCCATTCTTTCTTTTCTTTTTTATAATCTTATTTGTATTTAATTAAATGTACTGACCGAAGATTACACAGTACAACAGCAGAAGTGTTGTACCTGTATACATGATTATATGTACTATTATTACTACTACTGAAATGAACTGTATTTTATTATCCTCATTGCATTGCACTGTATTTACTGAAATGCTGTACCACCATACTGCTTTGGCAGAGAGACAGACAGAGAGACAGACAGAGAGACAGACAGAGAGACAGACAGAGAGGCAGACAGAGAGGCAGACAGAGAGGCAGACAGAGAGGCAGACAGAGAGACAGACAGAGAGACAGACAGAGAGGCAGACAGAGAGGCAGACAGAGAGACAGACAGAGAGACAGACAGAGAGGCAGACAGAGAGGCAGACAGAGAGACAGACAGAGAGGCAGACAGAGAGGCAGACAGAGAGGCAGACAGAGAGGCAGACAGAGAGACAGACAAAGAGACAGACAGAGAGGCAGACAGAGAGGCAGACAGAGAGGCAGACAGAGAGACAGACAGAGAGACAGACAGAGAGACAGACAGAGAGACAGACAGAGAGACAGACAGAGAGACAGACAGAGAGGCAGACAGAGAGGCAGACAGAGAGGCAGACAGAGAGACAGACAGAGAGACAGACAGAGAGACAGACAGAGAGACAGACAGAGAGACAGACAGAGAGACAGACAGAGAGACAGACAGAGAGACAGACAGAGAGACAGACAGAGAGACAGACAGAGAGGCAGACAGAGAGGCAGACAGAGAGGCAGACAGAGAGACAGACAGAGAGACAGACAGAGAGACAGACAGAGAGACAGACAGAGAGACAGACAGAGAGGCAGACAGAGAGGCAGACAGAGAGACAGACAGAGAGACAGACAGAGAGAGAGACAGACAGAGAGACAGACAGAGAGGCAGACAGAGAGACAGACAGAGAGACAGACAGAGAGACAGACAGAGAGACAGACAGAGAGGCAGACAGAGAGACAGACAGAGAGACAGACAGAGAGGCAGACAGAGAGGCAGACAGAGAGACAGACAGAGAGAGAGACAGACAGAGAGACAGACAGAGAGACAGAGAGACAGACAGAGAGACAGACAGAGAGACAGACAGAGAGACAGACAGAGAGACAGACAGAGAGACAGACAGAGAGACAGACAGAGAGACAGACAGAGAGACAGACAGAGAGACAGACAGAGAGACAGACAGAGAGACAGACAGAGAGACAGACAGAGAGACAGACAGAGAGGCAGACAGAGAGGCAGACAGAGAGGCAGACAGAGAGATCTCCTTCTATGTTTTTCTCACACTCTTATTCTTTTTTTCTTTGAGAGGGGTCTTTGTATTTTATATTTGTATTTATTAGGGATCCCCATTAGCTGTTACCAAGGCAGCAGCTACTCTTCCTGGGTCCAAACACAGTAAGGCACTTACATTACATATAAAACAAAAGATAAAACAGTACAACATTTTTACCCCACTACATATCTACAATACAAAATGTAAAATACCACCATACAATATAAGTATGTGTAGAGTACGTGTGTTAGTATGTTCTGCCTCGGGAGATGACCACTAAAACAGGGATATCTATGTCAATTATAACACCCTAATTAAGTTCTCTATTCTTTATGTCTCTCTTCATCTCACCAATCTCCCTCCTCCCTCTCTTTGTCACTGGAAACAAGCGCTGAAACATAATAAACGACTAACCGGTGCCCCCGCACATTGACTCTGTACCAGTACCCCCTGTATATAGCCTCGCTATTGTTATTTTACTGCTGCTCTTTAATTATTTTCTATTTTTGTTTTTTATTCATCTATTTTTTACTTTACACTTATTATTTTCTTAAAACTGCATTGTTGGTTAAGGGCTTGTAAGTAAGCACTTCAATGTTGTATTCGGCGCATTTGACAAATAACATTTGATTCGATTTGATTTGAAACACAAATCAGGAAGAATAGAACATTTCTGGATCAGCGGCAGATCCTTTACACCCCCCCCCCCCCCCCCCCCCCCCCCCCCCCCCCCCCCACCACCAACACACACACACACACACAGAAAGGAAGGAAGTGCGTCAGAGCTCCTTATTGCCTGGTGTGTGTTCGGTGTGTGTGGGTAGAAACATGTGGAGGAGGAGGAACAGTTGTGGTGTGGTGGCGTCCATGGCTCTGCTAGCTAATTATAACCCAGCAGTGGAGTAGAGAGGTAGAGGAGGGGCTGTGGAGTTACAACATCTACACAACACTGGCTGGTTGGGAGGCAGAAAATAGTAGACACTAGAGAGGGGCAGCCCAGGGTTGTTGGAGAGAGGGGCAGCCCAGGGTTGTTGGAGAGAGGGCCAGCCCAGGGGTGGTGGAGAGAGGGCATGGCCAGGGGTGGTGGAGAGAGGGCATGACCAGGGGTGGTGGAGAGAGGGCCAGCCCAGGGGTGTTGGAGAGAGGGCCAGCCCAGGGGTGTTGGAGAGAGGGCCAGCCCAGCGGTGGTGGAGAGAGGGCCAGCCCAGGGGTGGTGGAGAGAGGGCCAGCCCAGGGGTGGTGGAGAGAGGGCCAGCCCAGGGGTGTTGGAGAGAGGGCCAGCCCAGGGGTGTTGGAGAGAGGGCCAGCCCAGGGGTGTTGGAGAGAGGGCCAGCCCAGGGGTGTTGGAGAGAGGGCCAGCCCAGGGGTGTTGGAGAGAGGGCCAGCCCAGGGGTGTTGGAGAGAGGGCCAGCCCAGGGGTGTTGGAGAGAAGGCCAGCCCAAGGGTGGTGGGGAGAGGGCCAGCCCAGGGGTGGTGGGGAGAGGGCCAGCCCAAGGGTGTTGGAGAGAGGGTCAGCCCAGGGGTGGTGGGGAGAGGGCCAGCCCAGTGGTGTTGGAGAGAGGGCCAGCCCAGGGTTGGTGGAGAGAGGGCCAGCCCAGGGGTGTCTGTTCCCTCACGCCCACACTCTCTCACTAAAAAGGGAAACGGGCAATGTACCCCTGTTTCAGCACAGGAGGGTTTTGGTTGTGTGGGCAGTACGTAGAGAATTGGCAATGTACTGACTAGTCTGACTCTCCAATTGCCTTTAATTGGCCCTCATTTCATTGGCCCTCATGTTCAATAAGGGGAAAGGAAATACCTAGTCAGTTGTACAACGGAATGCATTCAACTGAAATGTGTCTTCCGCATTTAACCCAATCCGTCTGAATCAAGGCATGGTAAGACCTTGTTCACCCCATAGTTGGACCCCATGTTGAAAACAATATGACTGCCACTCAGTGAAGACTGTGAGCTTAGGTATGTGGCTTCAGGCAATGACTTTCAATCACACCTCCCAATACTGTGACGTAAACATCCCCATACCACACAGAACTACTGAAATCACACAAGCCTCTTAGTTTTATCCTCTTAGCAATTGTTCCAGAAAGGTGTATGAATGGCTCAATGGTGCTTGAGATCTACTCATTTGATTCAACAAGATTCATCCCAGAGGTGACTCTCGCCATTCAGTAATTTGTTACTCATTGGACAATTGATAGAGGAGGGAGGGTTAGAGGGCTGGTAGCCATGTTAACTACACACTCTGGTAAGCCTTCATTAAACCCTGGTGACTTCTTGTTTAATGCACCTGAACTGCCCCTGAACAAGGCAGTTCACCCACTGTTCCTAGGCTGTCATTGAAAATAAGAATTTGTTCTTAACTGACTTGCCTAGTTAAATAAATAAAAAAAAGGTTCCTGGTATTCCTAGAATGCAATTTTCTCCTTACCATGTGAAATCACAAATGTGTTGAGGTTGTTGGTAGGATCAATGGAAATGTATAATATTCTGTATTCTGCACATTGAATGAACATACACTATATTTACAAAAGTATGTGGACACACCCCTACAAATGAATGAATTCGGCTATTTCAGCCACACCCTTTGCTGATAGGTATATAAATCGAGCACATAGACAAACATTGGCAGTTGAATGGCCTTCCTGAAGAGCTCAGTGACTTTCAACGTGGCACTGTCAAATTTCTACCCTGCTAGAGCTGCCCCGGTCAACTGTAACTGTTGTTGCTATTGTGAAGTGGAAACATCTAGGAGCAACACCGGCTCAGCTGCGAAGTGGTAGGCCTCACAAGCTCACAGAACAGGACCGCCGAGTGCTGAAGCGGGTAAAAATCGTCTGTCCTCAGTTTCAACACTCACTACTGAGTTCCAAACTGCCTCTGGAAGCAACGTCAGTACAATAACTGTTTGTTCGGGAGCTTCATGAACAATGGACAAGCAGCCGCACACAAGCCCAAGATCACCATGTGCAATACCAAGCGTCAGCTGGAGTGGTGTAAAACTTGCCGTCACTGGACTCTGGAGCAGTGGAAACACATTCTCTGTGATGAAATGCTTCACCATCTGGCAGTCCGGTGGACGATTCTTGGTTTGGCTGATGCCAGGAGAACACCCAAATGCATAGTGCCAACTGTAAAGTTTGTTGGAGGAAGAAAAAATGGTCTGGGGTTGTTTTTCATGGTTCGGGCTAGATCCATACAGAAATGGTTTGTCAAGATCGGTGTGGAAGAACTTGACTGGCCTGCACAGAGCCCTGACCTCAACCCCATCAAACACCTTTGGGATGAATTGGAACGCCAACAGCAAGCCAGGTCTAATCGCCCAACATCAGTGCCCAACCTTACAAATGCTATTGTGGCTGAATGGAAGCAAGCCCCCCCCCCTTCAATGTTTCAACATCTAGTGGAAAACCTTCCCGGAAGAGTGGAGGCTGTTATAGCAGCAAAAGGGGGACCAATTCATATTAATGCCCATGATTTTGGAATGAGATGTTCGACGAGCAGGTGTCCACATACTTTTAGTGATGTAGTGTATCTATTATTGAGTAGATAGTATACAGTCAATACATGCCTCTTTTTCAAGATAACAAAAGGGGAAAATCTGGAAATAAAACTTCAGTGAGTGACTTAAGTTTGTGTACATTAACCTTCAAAATTGTGATTCCCTCCAGAAAGGACAACTGTAACCTGTATGCCACTCCTTGAGTATACCTCTTTAAACCCCTCCCTTAGTACTGTTGTCCTAGGGAAGGACCTGTGTATCCAATTGGTACTGTACTGTATATAGCTGGCACCAGCTATCCTATCCTAGAAATTCCCTAGGTGGCTTTACAGGTACAAGTCCTTAGCCAATTAGAGTACATTCTTATGAGGACCACCTTACAATCATAGATACACAGCAGTAAACCGGTAGTACATACTTTTTAAGAGGCGCAGCGGGCACCTGCTAACGCCTTGGTCACAAGGCTGTGTATGTCTCCTCACACACTCAGTCAGACCACAGCACAGAGACGGCTTTGAAGAGTTGGAGGAGTGATGCTGGGCCAGTTCTGCTCACCATATCAATGTCCTTTGTCAGCGGCGGCAACCCCTCGTCAGCTGACGCACTGGGTAATGTTCTGCTTCTGTAAGAACTCACTTCAACCCAGTAAACTTCCAAAGAAGACAGTGTTACTCTCCAAGTTAACTTGCTGTAGGTGTATTGGCTAAAGGACTTACTCTGTTGTTTTTGAAAATTACTTGGGGGCATTGTCTTGGCTTTTGTGCGCCCATACACATGCTCATATTAATACACTTTCACACACAGACACAAGTACACACACACACACAGACACATTTCAACAAATGTGTCTGAGAATGCACAAACACACACAATACACACTCGCACACATGCAAAACACACACACACAGGAATGAGGGAGGACAAAGCTTTTACACCTACTTGAAAAGGCAATGTATCTCACCTGAAGGAAAAACAAATAGGTCTTTCTGCGCAGACAGTATAATATCTCATCTCACACGTCACACAGCACAGGGGAAACTTGAGCCATATATAATATCCACTGTTTATCCTGTTGGTGAAGGCTACTAAACATGACAGTGATATCATTCCACCAATAGACCACTATTGGTCTATTGGTGGAATGATATACAGCTCTCCTATCATAGCATAAATATATAGCTCTGAGAAAGGGAACAAGATAATTTGATGACACAGACCTTGTCATAAAATGATGTCAGACAATAGCCAAGTGTAGGAGGAGAATGGTGGCCATTTGCTGTAGTCTCAGTAATAATCTGCTATTCATTTCCTCTATAGGTCAAGCCCCATGGCTAAATTAGAACTGTGGTATGAATTAAGCATGGAGATCCTTATCTGCTGAGGTCAACACAAATAAGAAACAACAGTGCAAGTAAGTATGTAAGTCTGAATACAGAGGCTGGCTGGAGAGCGTCTGAATACAGAGGCTGGCTGGAGAGCGTCTGAATACAGAGGCTGGCTGGAGAACGTCTGAATACAGACGCTGGCTGGAGAACGTCTGAATACAGACGCTGGCTGGAGAACGTCTGAATACAGACGCTGGCTGGAGAACGTCAATTCAGAGGCTGGCTGGAGAACGTCTGAATGCAGAGGCTGGCTGGAGAAAGTCAATGCAGAGGCTGGCTAGAGAAAGTCTGAATGCAGAGGCTGTCTGGAGAACGTCTGAATGCAGAGGCTGGCTGGAGAACGTCTGAACGAAGAGGCTGGCTGGAGAACGTCTGAACGAAGAGGCTGGCTGGAGAACGTCTGAATGCAGAGGCTGGCTGGAGAACGTCTGAATGCAGAGGCTGGCTGGAGAACGTCTGAATACAGAGGCTGGCTGGGGAGAACGTCTGAATACAGAGGCTGGCTGGAGAACGTCTGAATACAGAGGCTGGCTGGAGAACGTCTGAATACAGAGGCTGGCTGGAGAACGTCTGAATGCAGAGGCTGGCTGGAGAACGTCTGAATACAGAGGCTGGCTGGAGAACGTCTGAATACAGAGGCTGGCTGGAGAACGTCTGAATACAGAGGCTGGCTGGGGAACGTCTGAATGCAGAGGCTGGCTGGAGTACGTCTGAATACAGAGGCTGGCGAACTGCTTTTGTGGTTCTGGCAGAAAACCCATAACGGAGTGAGAGCCTTGCTTCCTCAAAGCTGTAACACTCCTTTGGACTCTAGCACTAAATACTGCTCATGTTGTTCCAGGGCTGTAGCGAGCTCAGACACACACACACACAGCTAGCACGTGGGTTCTTACTGTGTCAATCACGTTGGAAGAGCTGCATGTAAATTAATCCACGACGTGCATTATGGTCCTTGGGGATTTCAGTTTATTTGGCCAAATGACCGCAAAGAAATCCAGAATTGTGGAGTGGAGAAAATCCAGCATTGTGGAGACGTTCCCATTCCTGCATGTGGACCTCGTCCTCCAACAAGTAAAAGACTTAAAGCATCATTCCAATTCCAGTAATTAGCAATCAAGCCCGAGCCCTTCAGCTCTTCCAAATCTGGTCGTTACGGTGCAACAGCTGATTAAAGCAGTGAAAGAGAGGCGTCCATTTGGTAAATACAATTCATTATAGCTCCACAGAGACCCTGTAATTGACTCTGCTGATGAGAAATGTCACAGCAACATTGCATAGAAATGAGAAATGGTAGATTACCATTAGTGGTCTGATAAACACTCAGTAACAGAGATAACAGGGTTGGGTACAAGGGGAGGGTTTCTATTTTTGGAGACCGGATGGAAGTGAGAATGTTGGTGGCATTCACAACAGAGAGAGAGTATGTAATTGAGTGTTTTTGTGTATCTATTTGTGTCACATTAGTGATGCATAGCAAGCAACTTCAAAAGAAAGACAGAGGGGGGTGGATAGAGAAAGAGAGAACAGCAGTTAGTTGAAAGGAACAAGAGATGATGATCCTTGCACATGTTGCACGCCGTTTGAATGCCTCTTTCCTGCTTACCTATTCCCAGAGGCAAGCAGCACTACACTGAACAAGTGGTGCTGTCAAACTGCAAACTGCAACCAGAAAGATGGCCAAATTTCTCTTCAGATCTGACCGACATCTAGCAAAACAACAGACAAACTGAACAACATGGACTGGACACACATAATCCACTAGAGACAGAGAAATCCACTCACGCTGGTGACTTTACGGTAGATCTGGGCAGCGTTCTGGCACTCGGAGTAGGGGTACTCAGACGTGGTCATCTCAAGCATGCACATCCCAAAGGCATAGACGTCCACCGCCTCATCATACTTCTCCTCGTACATCTCTGGAGCCATGAACTCAGGAGTCCCTACAGAGGGGGGAAGGGGGGGTAGAGTGAGGAGGGGGTATAATGATAGTGGTTATGAGAATGGCGCAAAATGTGGTCCTACTTCACTGACAACTGCAGTTACACTTCACAATAGAGTGGCCTTATTCATTCTCACTCTGACCACTTTGGAACAAGTAGCCAACTGTGTGCCTTGTAATACAGTGCGGAAAATGTGTATTGGCAAGTACAAGTGTATTCAAATGGAAAAAATGTATCAAAGGCGGTACAGAAGGAGGAGGTAATCAAAAGATAAGTTATTTATTGATACAACACCAAATCTTATACGAGCGTGATAATGTAAAACAAATGTTAAACGTCTGTAGATTTGAAGGTTTCCAAATGGGACTTAGATGACCCACACTATTAAAAAGTCACTGAGACCAAACACTGTGATAGATTAGAACATGTCGGGCAGCCGTCCTGACGTCACTGCAAAGACTAGCCGTCATGCACCATGACAGTATAAATATAAACATCTAGCCAAATAAATAAACAGTGGTGAGCATAAAACATGGCATTGAAGGCTTTATTTACAGTTGCTCCAGTTTAAGGTCACACCACACTGAAGGGACAGTAGTACACAGGTAGCAGTGGGACTGGGACTCCATTTTACACTGAGTGTTTGCCACTGGAAGAAATTATTTATTGAAATATTAAATAACCGTTTCACACAACACTGTATCTCTGTAATACAATTTTTAAAATACATTAAAGCAAATGTTGTAGGTGGCAAAACGTTTTAACATCCTCTATGAGGTTTCAGGTATTACGTACGTCTCACTTTAAAACCTTAGTAGTGGTGACAGAACGCTTTAATCCTACATTGAGAAATATTCAATAGTCACAGGGTCTAGAATAGAGCCCTGATGCACTCCATCATACTGAGTGTCAGTGTCAACTGAAGTGGCTGTGGCTGTGGCTGGTAGTTGGGAGACTCACCAATGACACTCTTGGCGAACGAGGCACTCTTTAGTGTGGCCAGGCCCAAATCGCCGATCTTGACGGAGCCTGTGGGGCCGGTGATGAAGATGTTGTCACACTTGAGGTCCCTGTGGATGATGGGCGGGGTGCGGGTGTGGAGGAAGTGGAGGCCCTTCAGGATCTGGTGGCTCCAGCGCTGCAGCAGCTTCAGCTTCATCTCCTTGAACCTCTTCAGGTACCTGCAGGGTGAGGCTGATATGAGTACGTGCAGCCTATGCAGGACTCAAACCCAAAACCCTGGTGTCCAACCAACTGAGCGATTGGAACCATGGGGTACAACAGTGTAAGCAACAAGTGTTACTAATTAACAGAGCACTATGGACCAGGGGTGCTCACATTGAATTTGAGAGCCTGAGGATGAGGTAGCATTTTCCATTCCATCTGTCTCTGGAACCAATTTTCTCCTGTCATGCTCAAATTGAGAGTGACACTCCATTTCGACAGATGTTAGCCACATGGCTAACACACCAATTCAGTAGATTCACTAACATGAACAGAAAAACACAGATGGAAAGCATATCTGCTTAAAGTCTTTTGCACCTTTTACAAGGAGATGACGTAGGAAAATGGCACATACTTTTCCCCATCTGCTTAATACTCAGGCAGTGGGGATGGACTTAAAGGGATAGTTTAGGGTTTTGGCAATGAAGACCTTGATCTATTTTCCGAGAGTCAGATGAACTGATAGAAACCATTTTTATGTACAGCTAGCATACTTTCAGTCTTTGTGCTAAGCTAGTTAGCATTGGCTTGTGAAACTACCTCTAACTAACTTCATACTGGATGCAGATACATACAAATTGTATCCCTTTAACTCACGTCTTGAGGGTGCCTGATGTCATGAGTTCGGTGACTAGAAGGATGCACTTGTGACCCTTGCAGTTGTCCTTCCAGGAGTCGTAGAAGCGGACGATATTGGGGTGCTGCAGCCCCTTCAGCATCTCCACCTCCTCACTGAAACGCTGGCGCTCCACCTTCGTCAGCCTCCGCGTCTGGAGAGAGGGAAGAGGAGAATACATTAGAGACTATACACGTAGTAGGTTATAGAGGTACACATGTTACGACTTCCGCCGAAGTTGGTGCCTCTCCTTGTTCGGGCGGCGTTCGGCGGTTGACGTCGCCGGCATTCTAGCCTCCACCGATCAACATTTCTTTTTCCATTTGTTTTGTCTGTATTGTACACACCTAGTTCCCATTAGATTTGAATTATTTCCCTATTTAACCCTCTGGAGCTATCATGGTTTTGTGCGTGTTTATTGTTGTCAGTTGCCTCGCGTATGTGATTCTGGATTTTCGTTCTCCTTGTTGGAAGATTATTTTTGAGTAAAGTTACTATTATAACTCATCTCTGTGTCCTGAGCCTGACTCCGTCTTAACCACATCACCTAGACTCTGACAGTACAATAGAGTAGACACAAATATAAACTCTTTTTCATGATGCTGTCTTTCAAAGATAATTTGTAAAAATCCAAATACCTTCACAGATTGTTATTGTAAAGGGTTTAAACACTGTTTCTCATGCTTGTCCAATGAACCATAAACAATTAATGAACATACAGCTGTGGTACGGCCGTTAAGACACTAACAGCTTACAAACGGTAGTGAATTAAGGTCACAGTTATGAAAACATAGGACACTAAAGAGGCCTTTCTACTGACTCTGAAAAACACCAAAAGAAAGATTCACAGGGTCCCTGCTCATCTGTGTGAAAGTGCCTTAGGCATGCTGCAAGGAGGCATGAGGGCTGCAGATGTGGCCAGGGCAATAAATTGAAATGTCCGTACTGTGAGAAGCCTAAGACAACACTACAGGGAAACAGGACGAACAGCTGATTGTCCTCGCAGTGGCAGACCACATGTAACAACACCTGCACAGGATCGGTACATCCAAACATTACACCTGCGGGACAGGTACAGGATGGCAACAACTGCCCGAGTTACACCAGGAACGCACAAATCCCTCCATCAGTGCTCAGACTGTCCACAATAGGCTGAGAGAGGCTGGACTGAGGGCTTGTAGGCCTGTTGTAAGGCAGGTCCTCACCAGACATCACCGGCAACAACGTTCCCTATGGGCACAAATCCACCCTCACTGGACCAGACAGGACTGGAAAAAAGTTCTCTACACTGACGAGTCGCGGTTTTGTCTGACCAAGGGTGATGGTTGGATTCACGTTTATCGTTGAAGGAATGAGCGTTACACCGAAGCCTGTACTCTGGAGCGGGGTCGATTTGGAGGTGGAGGGTCCGTCATAGTCTGGGGTGGTGTGTCACAGCATCTTCGGGCGGAGCTTGTTGTCATTGCTGTGCGTTACAGGGAAGACATCCTCCTCCCTCATGTGGTACCCTTCCTGCACGCTCATCCTGACGTAACCCTCCAGCATGACAATGCCACCAGCCATACTGCTCAGTGAGTGATTTCCTGCAAGACAGGAATGTCAGTGTTCTGCCATGGCCAGTGAAGAGCCAGGATCTCAATCCCATTGAGCACGTCTGGGACCTGTTGGATCGGAGGGTGAGGACTAGGGCCATTCCCCCCAGAAATGTCCGGGTACTTGCAGGTGCCTTAGTGGAAGAGTATGGTAACATCTCATAGCAAGACCTGGCAAATCTGGTGCAGTCCATGAGGAGGAGATGCACTGCAGTATTTAATGCAGCTGGTGGCCACACCAGACACTGATTGTTACTTTTGATTTTGACCCCCCCTTTGTTTAGGGACACATTATTCCATTTCTGTTAGCCACATGTCTGTGGAACTTCTTCAGTTTATGTCTCAGTTGTTGAATCTTGTTATGTTCATACAAATATTTACACATGTTAAGTTTGCTGAAAATAAACGTAGTTGACAGTGAGAGGACGTTTCTTTTTTTGCTGAGTTTAGCAATACAAGAGGGAAAATTAGAATATATTGCTATATACAGAAGTATTGAGATTAGAGCTTAAATGGACGAGACACAAACATACAGTATATAATACACAATGTACAGGCCAATGCTAAGTAATTTATTATGAAACCTGCAAATGTATCTAGGCCCCTCAATGTAATTATAGGTGGCTGGGTTTCATTGCATAAGGTTACACAATCATGTGAGTTCACTGCATAATATTTGCAGATTAACAGATATAGCTACAAAAATCTAGATGTGAATAGATGACGGTATTGATACAGTAGCCAGTACTCTAACTATCAGCCTGTGGTGGGAGGAGATGTAAAAGACCAGTGCCAAAGACCAAGAGGAAGAGTTGTGCCAAGCCAGAAACCTGCCATCCCCAACCCTCTCATAAGGCACGCATTACTCTACCAGGGGCTTGGAAACACTGACGCGTAACAGTTCTCTAATGGCACCAAATTCTTTCTATCTTCAATGTCGTTGGAGGGGGTTAGAGCAGAATTCCCAGAAATCAATGCATCAATTATAGAGAAAACGAAAGTGATTGTTTCAGAGAGGTTTAGCAGCATGTGTTTGTTTGTGTTTCCAAAATGCTGGATGGGGTTTTTACACACGACAACAGCCCAGCCGGTGGTTTTCAGTACAAAGCAACAGACGCCTCTCTCTCACTCTCTCTCCCAGGAGACAAGTGCTGTAGGAGACCAACTGTCCACACTTACTCTAAAGATTACGCAACAATAAGGCGGGGATATCAGGGCAGTAGTTCTCACTGCCCTCTGCTGTCCCACTCAGAACACAAGCTGTCCTACTGCATGCCTGCTCTGTCCACAAACACCAAGTTGTCGTTCTCAGTCAAGTGTCCTGATCCAAGAGCCAAGCTCACAACAATAAGGAGCACTATTGGTAGAATTTGGCACCCGGGCATCGTGACACTAAAACACAGTGACAGTGCAAAGTGGGTGCCAAAGTCAACCTGAATGAGGGTTGTCCTGTTTACAGCACACACTAGCTCCATTTTACTATGTTCACAGAGAGCCAGGATGATGCGGGATGTCCAACGACGACACCTAGCTTATGTAAGAGTGGCAGTGGGAGCAGGTCATGACTGGCTGGTGGGGGGATGGAGGGGTGATGGGGGTAGAGAACAGGGGGTTGATTTCTTCCTTCACTGGACAACCTATTTTTGGGTTTGCCGCTTCCAGGAATGAACCCCACATAAAGAAAAACAGCGGTGTAAGGCTCCTCACTCAGTCACTTCATCTCACTCTCCCCATCTCTCTAGATCTCTTTCAACCCACCAGGAACGGATTTGGTGATCAAACACCAGCCAGTGAAATCATTCAGCAGGGAGCCGTCAGAAGCAGTGAACTTACCACATCTAGCCCTCTGCCACCAATTCTAGTAAAAGACGAGTACTTTGATTTGCTGCAACGTTTATCTGGCTCCATCGGAAAAGTTCATGAAGATGATGTATAAGAGTGTGTGTGTGTGTGTGTGTGTGTGTGTGTGTGTGTGTGTCTTGGGGGTATGATATTTAACACTCGGTAACTTTCTCACTCATCATTAGTCACGATTCATTCAGGATTATCCGTAATCATGGTAGCATCCACATTAATGCAGATGTGTTAGAAACATATTCTAATTTAAAATAAACGTGACTTCGATATGACACAATACATTATTTACCTTTCATTTCTATTGGGCACAAAATATTGTAAAACAGAGCTAAAGCTAACTGCAAATGCATCGAAGTTTGTAGAGTCACAAGCTTGATGTATTCATTGTTTGTTAGGAATATGGGACCACATTTTTTGACTACTTAATTTATAAGAATATTTAGGGGTGTCAATAATTTTGACCCTTAACATTTTGAGAAAATAAACAATTACTTGATCAACAAAATGTATTTATCTGAGGAATTGTATTAGTATAATATAATATAATACAATTATCGCTCATCTTTATCAAGGGTGTCAATAATTTCGGACCCCACTATATAGTAGAAGTCGGAAGTTTACATACACTTAGGTTGGAGTCAATAAAACTTTTCAACCACTCCACAAATTTCTTGTTAACAAACTATAGTTTTGGCAAGTCGGTTATGTAAGGCGTCTAGGTGTAGCAGGTAAGTTGGAGTCAGGCACAGGACACAGAGATGAGTAATTCACGTAACTTTACTCAAAACAACAAATATCCCAAGAAGGAAAATAATCAAGCTCACAAATACAAATTAACTTACAATGAACAAACACGCACAAAACCATGGGGGAACCAGGGGCTTAAATAAGGAACATATAATTATGGGACTGGAAACCAGGTGTGTACAATGAAGACAAAACAAATGGAAGATGAAAAGTGGATCGGTGGTGGCTAGAAAACTGGTGATGTCGACCGCCGAATGCCGCCCGAACAAGGAGAGCGACCAACTTCGGCGGAAGTCGTAACAGGTTAGGTCATCTACTGTGTGCACGGCACAAGTAATTTTTCCAATGATTGTTGACAGACAGATTATTTCACTTATAATTCACTGTATCACAATTCCAGTGGGTCAGAAGTTTACATACAAAGTTGACTGTACCTTTAAAAAACTTGGAAAATTCCAGAAAATTACATCATGGCTTTAGAAGCGTCTGATAGGCTAATTGACATAATTTGAGTCAATTGGAGGTGTACCTGTGGATTTATTTCAAGGCCAACCTTCAAACTCAGTGTGTGTCTTTGCTTGACATCATGGGAAAATCAGAAGAAATCAGCCAAGACCTGATTGTAGACCTCCACAAGTCTGGATCATCCTTGGGAGCAATTTCCAAACGCCTGAAGGCACCACAATCATCTGTACGCAAGTATAAACACCATGGGACCACGCAGCCGTCATACCGCTCAGGAAGGAGAAGCGCTTGGTCTCCTAGAGATGAACGTACTTTGGTGCGAAAAGTGCAACTCAATCCCAGAACAACTGCAAAGGACCTTGTGAAGATGCTGGAGGAAACAGGTACAAAAGTATCTATATAAATAGTAAAACGAGTCCTATATCGACATAGCCTGAAAGGCCGCTCAGCAAGGAAGAAGCCACTGCTCCAAAACCGCCATAAAAAAGCCAGACTACGGTTTGCAACTGCACATGGGGACAAAGATTGTACTTTTTGGAGAAATGTCCTCTGGTCCGATGAAACAAAAATAGAACTGTTTGGCCATAATGACAATCGTTATGTTTGGAGGAAAAAGGGGGAGGCTTGCAAGCAAAGAACACCATCCCAACCGTGAAGTACGGGGGTGGCAGCATCATGTTGTGGGGGTGTTTTGCTGCAGGATGGACTGGTGCACTTCACAAAATAGATGGCATCATGAGGTAGGTAAATGATGTGGATATATTGAAGCATCTCAAGACATCAGTCAGGAAGTGAAAGCTTGGTCGCAAATGGGTCTTCCAAATGGACAATGACCCCACGCATACTTCCAAAGTTGTGGCAAAATGGCTAACGGACAACAAAGTCAAGGTATTGGAGAGGCCATCACAAAGCCCTGACCTCAATCCTATAGAACATTTGTGGGAAGAACTGAAAAGGCATGTGCAAGCAAGGAGGCCTACAAACCTGACTCAGTTACACCAGCTCAGTAAGGAGGAATGGGTCAAAATTCACCCAACTTATAGTGGGAAGCTTGTGGAAGGCTACACAAAACATTTGACCCAAGTTAAACAATTTAAAGCAATGCCACCAAATACTAATTGAGTGTGTGCAAACTTCTGACCCACTGAGAATGTGATGAAAGTAATGTAAAATCTGAAATAAATAATTCTCTCTCCTATTATTCTGACATTTCATATTCTTAAAATAAAGTGTTGATCCTAACTGATCTGAGACAGGGAATTTTTACTAGGATTAAATGTCAGGAATTGTGAAAAACTGGGTTTAAATGTATTTGGCTAAAGTGTATGTAATCTCCCGACTTCAACTATATATACAGACAGGATGGCTCACTTCTTAGGAGAAATTGACAGATCCTCTTTTGTCAGTTGTTTTCCATGGAGTTGGCTGTCAACACTGTAATGTAAAAATGTTGGGTCGCTGTCTAAGAAAAATGAATGGCTGTATTCATCAGGAAATACTATTTCTGTAATCATGTCAAATCCCTGTTCTGGCTCCAAATAGAGATATATAGAGTATATTGTAGCATGTGGACTGCTATGACGATCTGACCACAGACTAGCCAAACAACATTGGATCTTATCTGCCTATAGAAAGAGGTGCACTCCGCGTCTGTTTCTGGACCTGCTAGTTTGAGTGTGACTTATCTAACAGGAAACGGAGCTTTATTTTCTGTTGAAAGTGAATGGGAGCAGGGGGAGCTCACTGGCTCCATAACTCAAATAAAATACTGCTCACATTTGATTAGGCCTTTCAAAGCTGTGGTTTAATATAGGACTTATATATAAGTCCTGCTGTGCCAAACTTGACCAGGACAAAGTCAAGCTTTTAGGAGGGAAAGATCTTTAAGAACGAGAACACTACCCAGGAGCTATGAGAGAAAGTCAGAATTCAGTCCAAAAGAGGTAATAGCACTATGAGAATGTGCCCTGGCTATAGACCCTGGCTAGTGTCCATCTCCACCAAAGGAACCAATACTAAGGAGAATGCTCGCTGGATTAACAGTAGCTTTGGGGAATGTTTTTTTATCAATGCATACAGAGTGGAATAGAGTCTATGTCTGAATCATTAGCAGGAGATCAGTCCAAGTGGCTGTGGTTTTGGAGAATTCTCAGTAGTTTTTTCTTGGATGACGGTGCTGTTGAACACATTCCGGCAGAAAGATGGCAAGAGCACACAGGGTTTTTTTCAGCATAGAAAAGTATTGGCGTGCCGCCTATGTCCAAACAGTAATTTTCCGTATGGAAAAAGTTTTTAAGTGTAAACTTAAATGACTAAAACCAGATATAAACTATGTAGAAAATATAATGGACCTTTATATTTTTTTAATAAGATCATCTTTGAGAACTGAAAATCACCAAAATAAAAGCTAGACAATCAGGGAGAATGAGAAATGATGCATTCAGGAGTATTTTTGTCATGACATGGGACCCCCATTGATTTTGTTATAATATTTCAGTCACTCAGATAGCATAAGCCATGACAAAATGTGTAGAGCTGCAGGAAAGTAGCTTTAAAACTGCAACATTTTATCTCCGCCACATAGAAAAATGTGTCACTATGGCCAACAGGAGTACATCGAAAATGTTTGGTCGATGACCGCACCATTGGCCACGACCATTGCCACACACTCGCCTCACCCACCACCACCTAAGCCCCAGTTTGATCCAGAAAAAACCCTGGCAAGGAAGCAGAAAAAAACTGCCCTTTAACTGTTAATGCCTTCTTTCATGAGGTAGACTGCAGCAGCCTGTGCATGTTTGTGTGTAATGTATGTGAGAGAGTGAAGCAGAGAAAGGGAGGTGAGGATGTGTGGAGATGTGTGAAATGTAACTTATGTTGTACATTGTAATAAGTCTGTAAGTATGATATAAAACAGTGTGTAGGCTATGCCATAATGTGTTTCTGTACATAGGGTAGTCTAGAAGGAGTGGAAGTTTTAATCTTTATCAGGAACAGCCTGTTTTTTCTCGAGGACACACTGATTTTAACCTGAGTGAGTTGACACCGTGTCACAGTGACACCAATGCCCCTTTTCTCCAACCATGCAACCTGACCTCAGGTCAATTTGTAAGATTTGGTATGTAAATCTGTCGGTCCATTTAGTATGATACTTTATGTTAGGTTAGGTTACATTATGGAATAGCGGTCATACGATTTCATATGATTTAGAGGACTTGTAATATCATTCGTCATACCCGGTTGTACAATAGCATACAAATTGGATGATGGAAAGTATTATACATCTCGGATGATCTTGTACTATACATATTTCTCTGAGACAAGGTTGCATGTTGAAACGGAACAGCAAAGGAGAATTACAGGGAGAATTTACGTTGGTGGTTTGGAGAACTAAAGACAAAGGTTAGGAGAATTTACAGAAAAAGTTTATTGGGTTAAGGTTAAAATAAAGGTTAGGGGAAGAGTTAACTAAAATGCTACAGTTGTCCCCAACACGACTCGAACACGCAACCTTTGGATTGCTAGATACGTCCACCCATCCTCCCCAACCAACCTCCCTCCTATCGTTTCTGTCTTTAAGTAACCTTCTGTCTTTGGTAACCATACCAAACGTAACATATCATACTTATTGGAGGTACAAAGATTTATCTAAAATACCAAACGTCTGTCCAGTGAGTCCAGTCGGAACCATAAGGTTATTTTAAGAACTAAGGCAAATACAGATGAGACTCCGTGAAACATTTCTAGTTAAACACTGCAGTCTTTTTTAAATTAGTAGAGAAACAATGCTTCATTGTAGATTATGTTACAATTAGGAAAAATTGATTTACTTCAGATGACTGTGCTTTAGGTTTGCCTCTGAGGCAGGAGAACATTTAGCTATTTTCTAGGCAGGATTACTGATTGAGCAGTAGTGCAGTCAGTTACTGTAAGAATCTGTATAAGACCACCATAGCTTCAGGGAGGAGCACAAGGAAATACAACTCAAAGCAGCTAAAAACAACTAATTGTCCAAAAACATGTTTGCATATCTTCTTTAATCTAACTAATATTATAACATTTATGTCCTAACTTATATTTACAGACAATCAGATTTTATTTATTTAACTAGGGAAGTCAGTTAAGAACAAATTCTTATTTACAATGACGGCCTACCCCGGCCAAATCTGGACGACGCTGGGCCAATTGTGCGCTGCCCTATGGGACTCCCAATCACGGCCGGATGTGATTCAGCCTGGATCTATCCCAGAAGATTCAAAGTGAATCTCCAAATCCAGACAGTTCTGGACAGTTAGTTGCCACTATGTAACCCCAAGGAAACATAGGGACACTATGCTTGCTGTCAGAACTGCATATACACTCCCCACACACTCCATACTAGGGTGGTCAAAATTAGCCTCTGGGCCGAGTGTCCTCAAATCACATGAGGCGTCAGCCCCCAAAAACAAACCTAGAGAGGGGGGGGACCTGACCCCCCTTTCTGAGACGCTGAAGGGGGATATTATTAGTCCCAGAGGATCTCGGCATGTGCCGCAAAGCCCGGAGGTATTTGGCTGGCGAACGCCATCTCACCCTTACATAAGCACGGTTTTGTGGTTTGCAGGGCCTGGCAACCCACAACCAGCTGGGAGGGGAGAGAGTGTGGTGGGAGTGGGAAGGGTGGGTGTCAAAGATCCTGATAAGTAACACTTTAGAATAAGGCACATTGTATGTAGCCTATTAGCAGCTAATTAGCTATGAAGCCATCATGGAAATGAATGTGTTAGCAGGTTATTAGGCAATTCATCATACATAGTCTACTAACTAGAGGTTAGGGGCTGGTAGAGATTAGAGACCCGTGAGCTAATAGTATTAAACTATTTAACTACTGGTAAATTACAAATCTTAATTCCAATGAAAATAAACCAGTCAAACCCACCTGCAGAGATTTGCTAAGAAACCTGCTGCACTACTGTAGTGATTTGCACGTGATTGCAGTTCAAACTGACAGACATTCACTATTGACAGTGAAAGGCCAGGAAACAGACATACGATTATTATCATACCAAGTGTTTGGGTCTTTTTGTATTTGTGCGGAGTGCCTCAGGGTACTTCTTTAACCTACAGCCACTTTTCTCCTTCCTGAATCTCAAGAGCCAACCAGAGACAAGGTATACTGGTGCTTCTCTGTGGCTCTGATGACCTACACAAACCATTTGGGGGTAACTGAGTAGTCCCTGTGGCTGTGGTGTTTGTTTAGGTAAAAAACAGCTGGAGGGACACACACTGGGGTATAAATATCCAAGGGAGGAGAGAGAGATATTTGCCAGACTGAAAACTTGATCCCTTGTTAAAGCTAAGATGTAGTGAAGAGGATATCACTGACTAAGACAAGTGAAACTGATGTCATAGGGTCTAACTGACTCAAAAAACACTGCTAAGGCCTCAGCTCATGCTCCAATGAAGCACTGACGTTGTATGTTTCGACCGTTGGAAAACATCAGTAGAAAAAACAAACAATGAGAGAAAGCGAATCACAGCTGATTTGATAAGGAAACTGACATTATATCTCCCTCATCGACCTTAGGGGCTGGGGCCAACTCACAGCATGCCTTGCTCGCTCCTTGGTTCGCTCCTTTGCCGGCGACTTCCTTCCCTCATTTCGCACAGCATGAGAAACAGCCCCCAAAGCAGGGATTTATGGGGTCCATGTGTCTAGCCGTGTCTCTGATCCTCGCAAAGGGGCTGCTAAGACAGGGGGACTGAGAAGGTGTAGGATCTTCTGTTTTAACCCTGACAATGTGTATCTGTAAATGGCAATGTTGATAATAAACCATGTCACTAGGATGGACTAATGTTTTCACAAGGTTATGTATTTGCTTAGAACCTGACATGAACCAAACAGGTTGACGAATAAAAGGTTTCGGAATGATTATGTATGAAAATGATAAGAATGAGTGACATATTGAAAGAAAAATCAATACATCACTGTTCTCTTATCAACTTGACACAAATTATTCCAGGCATAGACCAGTGCACCTGCGTCTTCATCAATAAATACCACCATTAAGTTGATTCAACAACACTTTCCGTATACTGTCACACCAGACCATTCTTTGAACAAATCAATACAGAGACAAAGACTGAACTGTATCCAAGGAAGAAGTAAACAGTAAATGACAATAAAATGGGCCTTTAAAAGGTGAAGGCTTGAAGCCCTCCCCCCCAAGTTTCTCCATAGAAAATCAAGCCATGTGAGGATGTGTCAGGGACGGGCAACTCCAAAGCCCTGGCCAGAACAGTTGAGAGTGTCTCATTAAACCGGCCTCTGTCTCGTAAAGCCTCCGGGTTCTCTGGAAAAGCCTGGTGTATCTCTACCCCACAGATGTTCCCCGTCAAGGGCTTTAACTAGTGCCTTTGGAGGTACGGAAGCAGAGCCTGTCAGGGCTATAGGATTGCCATGTCCACCAGGAGAACAAAGGAAGAGCAGAGAAACAAGAATGTGTCTGTTAAACACTAAAACACAGGGCGATAAGATTCGCTTTGAACTACCAGATCCAGGAGTTATTGAACACTGATTCTGTAAATATTGTAGGGCTTTACTTTGATAGGTAGTTTGTAGCAGATTGAGTTTTCAGATCATTTCACACCTGTCACTTTGAATCAAAGTTGAACTAACCTAGAAATAGGTTAACAACTAGCAACTAAATAGTGAGTTTTCAGATCATTACACGCCTGCCACTTTGAATCAAAGTTGAACTAACCTAGAAATAGGTTAACAACTAGCAACTAATAGTAAATGTGTAATGATAAGTCTGAGGTTAAGAACTATTGATCTGCAGAGTTTGATCCTAGATAAGTCATTTAGCGTCAGAACTAAAGGGTGTATGGTATGAATGGGGTCATGCTGGTGTAAAGGACGTCACGCTGCTTGCTTAGCGAGGTCCACTTCCTCCTGTTTGGCTCACACCGAGGCTCAAACCCAGGACCTCTGCCTTGCTAGCCCACGTGACCACCCTCCTGAAGCGTCTTACCAGGAGCTCTGCTCGTTAAATCCCATTACAATTATCCTCCTCCTTGTTTACTGATTTGGTTTCACTCTGACTTCAGGTACTCCCCAAATGGATGGAGCCAGAGGCCACCTCCAATTACGATTATGCCCCATCAAACATAACACTGTCACTGCATGAAGGATGCTGAAAATCAAGTCACAAAAATAAGTCAAAAAACGACCAGATTCCCCATCGGCATATTTCTTTATCAATTTCTTTATCAATTTGTGCTGAATATTAAGTCAACCTCTGGTCACAGCCGGGAGTGAATCTACACTGAGAAACACAAAACACATGTGGGACAGTGGAGGCTCAGGACCATCCTCCTCAGTGAATTTAGTGAAACATTAAGTGAAACATTTAAAAAGTTAGTATTTTTAGATGAAACTATACTAAATATATTCACGTCACCAAATAATTGATTAAAACACTGTTTTGCAAAGAAGGTTTACAGTAGCCTCAACAGCACTCTGTATGGTAGCAGCTAGTTTCCGTCTTCTTTTGGGTACATTGACTTCAATACAAAACCTAGGAGGCTCATGGTTCTCACCCCCTTCCATATACTTACACACTAATTATGACAACTTCCAGAGGATGCCCTCCAACAGCTCTTGCAGCTGAACTGACATGTTGTCCACCAAATTAAAGGATCAGAGAATGAATCTAGTACTGAATGCATAAGCTACAGCTAGCTAGCACCGCAGTGCATAAAATGTGGTGAGTAGTTAAACAATTAATTTGCTCAATACTGTTCAAGAAATGCAAGAGAGACAACAGTATTTTGTTGTATTTTGTCACTTTCACTTAGCTAGGGAATGCAGCTAGCTACTACTCAAACAGCTGGCTATCCAACACTGGAACTATTCCAAGTCAAGCTATTCCAAGTCAAGGTAAGCTTTTTTTGTGTTGAATTTTACCCCCTTTTTCTCCCCAATTTCGTGGTATCCAATTGTTAGTAGCTACTATCTTGTCTCATCGCTACAACTCCCGTACGGGCTCGGGAGAGACGAAGGTTGAAAGTCATGCGATACACAACTCAACCAAGCCGCACTGCTTCTTAACACAAAAGCCGCACATAGCCGCACCAATGTGTTGGAGGAAACACCGTGCACCTGGCAACTTTGGCTAGCGTGCACTGCGCCCGGCCCGCCACAGGAGTCGCTGATGCGCGATGAGGCAAGGATATCTCTACCGGCCAAACCCTCCCTAACCCGGACGACGCTATGCCAATTGTGCGTCGCCCCACGGACCTCCCGGTCGCGGCCAGTTACAACAGAGCCTGGGCGCGAACCCAGGGTCCCAGGGTCTCTGGTGGCGCCCTTAACCACTGCGCCACCCGGGAGGCCTCTTCAAGGTAAGCTTTTCATTTTATTAATCTATTGCCACTGAGCCCGCCGATGTAACTGCTTATTTGCTTGCTGACTGTACACTGTACTGCATGATTGTAGCGGGTTTACTAACACGTTCGTTTTAGTAGCTATGTTGACTAGCTATGACATTAGCTAATATGGTGACAATGATGTAGGCTGTTTGTGTAGCGGTTAATGGTTATGATATAAAGGTTTGGCTTGGAAAGGTTTTTTCGCCCGGCCACAGACAACTGATGAGTTCTGCACTGAAGTCTACAAGCAAACGGAAAAGGTGAGAGGAGGAGAATGCGAGATGGAACTTTACAACGAGCAAAATTATCATGCTGTTTGTATGTGGCTGCTATGAAAGTGAACTGTGTTTGAGTGTGATCACGGGTGTATTCATTCCACCGAATCTGTCGAAAAACGTTTCTTGAAAACGTAAGCAACTAGAACGAAACGGGGATAAACATACTTGAATTTGTCCAAAAGAAAGTCTCTTTTGCAACTGTTGGACTAATGATTACACCCTAGATCAGCTAGATGCAGACAAGAGTGTGCAAGGCGGTATTGAACGTGTCACTGCCTGTCACCTTGATTACTCAAATTTCTCGACCTGTGCACCTATGTTGGAAACTTGGTAATATACATTTATCACCTATCACCTAATTCAGGGTGAAAGAGATACACTCATGGTCAAGTTACACTCCACCATACAATGACACTCCCAACACTCCCAATGGGCTGTTTGTATAAGCACTGCAGACCCTCAAAATAAGAGCCTTGGCATGATAACGCAGCTTGGCTAAGCTGATAACACTCACAGCTAATATAAGAAAGCCCTTAGCTCTTAGGATTTGAATTCACTAGGATTTCTTTCTTGGCAACTGAGAATTAGATATCCGCTGTCGCATAAGACTTGGATTTCCTTCCGCTACCATAAATCAAACAGAAAAACCATCAGATGGATATTTGCATCCAAACAGATCCACAAGTGCAACAGGAACAACACCTGCAGTGGTAACGGTGCAGTCTATCATCCTGTCCATGTCAATGAGTAATGGAGCATGATGATCTGAAACAAAGGATGTGTATGATGTGTCAGCAGGGCCGGCTCCAAGCATAAGCAACATAAGCGGTCGCTTAGGGCTCCAAGCCGCTAGGGGGCCCCCAACCCACACACACATCATAAAACATTTCTTAGGACCTCAGTTGGGATCTCAACTTAGTATTGAGAGTTAGAATAGCAGAATACACAAGGCACAAATTTGGAATTTGGTTGTGCATCAGCAACTTTTCTCTTGTTACGTCAGTCACTGAGAGTCAATCAATTAGCCATGTCAGCTAACAATTCCTTGATTGGTAAATTATAGCCAGCTATCTAAAATTGTATTAATCATGGCCAAATACCGACAAGGCAGGCAGGGCATGAGGCACGCAGGGCATGTGCCCAGAGGCCCCCATTGATTTTGTTAGTAATTTTCACTCAGATATTATTAACATAGCATAAGTCATGGCAAAATGTGTAGAACTGCAGGAAATTAGCTTTAAAGTGAAAACATTTCTCTCCACCCCATGGCAAAATGTGTAGAATAGCGGAAAATTAGCTGTAAAACTGCAATTTATTTATCTCTGCACGATGGCAAGATGTGTAGAATTGCAGGAAATTCACTTTAAAAAATGGAGGGGACCAAATCTCGCTTAGGGCCCCCTAAAGGCTAGAGCCGGCCCTGTGTTTCAGTCTGAGTTTCTCTGTGTCTCTGCTTTCAAGCTTTCTCACGTGCTTGTGTGGGAGGGTGGGTGGGTGGGTGGGTGTGTGTGTGGAACCAGCCTGAGGGTGCAGGAAATAAGACTCCAGGCCAGTAACATGGTTTAATAGGTTAATAATGCAGAGCGTGGACCAGATCCCAATCTCACAAACAGCTGTTTCTTTTCATTACGCTAAGGTAAACAATGGGCATATTTCAGGCGTGCTTCCATGCTAAAAACAATGGGACTTTCAGGCCTGTAATTGGAGTGAATCATGAATATGAATGATGTTTGAGATATTCTGTTGTTTGTAAACATCATTGTAAACGTCATGACAGCTCATAGGTGTTTGTGATAAAATGTCCAGGTGTGTTGAATGTGAAACTGGGAAGTTTAATGAGTGATTACATATACAGGTGATGGCAACTGGCAAGAACCAACAGTCTGCCACTCAAGTAAAGAACACTACATGCTATATGCACTGCCAAACCATGCCCACTCTTATAATAGCACAAAACAAAGCTCAATGACAATTAAAGTATTATTTCATTACACCTTTTGTGACACGTGGAGACACCTTTAATGCAGTTCACTAGGAAAGTAAAAGGGTGGAACTATAGAAGAAAATAATCAGCAGTTAAAATGAATGGTATGAGTTGTGGAACTATGACCCCGTGTCATTCACAGATAACCTAGAGGAGCTCTGAATGATAAGAAGTAAAGTGACCCATTTCTTTGACTTTAGTGAGGTCATAAAATGATTAAACTGCAATATCTTTTGTCACATATTTATAATACTTGAATATCTTGCTCATATGTAGCCCATTACTGTACTGACACATGATATTTCCGATTTGTGTCGCTCTTACTCAATCTGTCGAGTGCCAGGATCATCTAGATGGAATGGTCTGTTACAACCCCCTTCTGAGTATGTCAATGTCTAGACAGAACATGATACATATATGTACACATGTAAGCGTTCAACAGTAAGTGTATAAGGACCCCTGAGGCTGTTAATATCAAGGCCAGAGACCCAGATGCAGACACAGGAGACAGATGGTTGGAGTCTTACAATGTTTATTAATCCAAAGGGGTAGGTAAGAGAATGGTCGTGGACAGGAAAAAAGGTCAAATCCAGATCAGAGTCCAGGAGGTACAGAGTGGCAGGCAGGCTCGTGGTCAAGGCAGGGAGAATGGTCAGGCAGGCGGGTACAAAGTCCAGAAACAGGCAAGGGTCAAAACCGGGAGGACTTGAAAAAGGAGAATGCAAAAAGCAGGAGAACAGGGAAAATGCTGGTTGACTTGGAACATACAAGACGAACTGGCAGAGAGAGACAGGAAACACAGGGATAAATACACTGGGAAAAATAAGCGACACCTGGAGGGGGTGGAGACAATCACAAGGACAGGTGAAACAGACCAGGGCGTGATTGTTAAACCAATAGGGTGTTAAGGTCAGGGACATGTATGGATGATGTTGCTATCCACACACTATAAAAGGTATATATCCAGGCTCATATATAAAGATTAATATATTGTACAAGATTGTTCCCCTTGCACTATATGATTTGGGCGGTAATAACAGTATGGTCAATAAATGCAGTAAAGAGATAGATACCATGGGAGGAGAGGGAAAAAAGACAGTGACAAAGACCATGAGAGAGGAGGAGAGTGGAGGACAGAGTACAAGAAAGATGGATGGTGGGTTGGAAAATAACTGGTCTACGTCCAGTCGTTGTTTTTAGGAAGAGATGTCAAAAGGATCTATGGCTAACACAAATAGCTTTTATCATCCATATTAAGTTATAGTGAATTTAGGAGCCCTAATTGAGAAGAGACCGAAGGAGGTAAAATACTCTAAAGACAGCAGATCAGAGAAACATACATGATATATTTCTGAAGGCAAAGGTAATTAATGTCAAGCAAAATAATCTGATGAGATAGAGAAATATGAAAAACATTTACAACCGACGGACAAGGCATCCTCCGAGGTGTTAAAACAAGCCGATTCAAAATGAGCTGTCAAACCTCTGTGGCTCTTGTTCTTTGAAGCCAAGAACCTTTGTCCATCTGGAGCACAATATAATCCAAAAAAGATGTACTATGAATTGATAAAGTTTAAGAAGTTCCAAAGTTCCAAATACCAGTAGAGAACTTTTAAAAAACTGTACTGGTCTCATTGAACATGATATGGTCGGTAATGACAGAGTTAGTGGTACAAACTCCGGATGGCAGGGTGCAAAGAATACAATACAGCCCATTATAAACTAAAATATGAATTTGACGTAATGCCAGTTCATCATATTCTCCATCAATTGTTTTTGTGTGGGTTTCCCAATGGACTATATCGTGAGAGAGACAGAGTAAAGTACACTTTATCTTGGGGAACTTATTTTTCAATAAGCTAAATATTTTTGTCATCCGACCGCCAGTAAATTAGCTCAAAGACGTACAGAGAACAAATGTGAGCCTTTAGTTGCACATCTGTCTGATTGTAACTTTCATGTATGGTCTGTCATTTACCTGCTGTCTAACTGGTAATTAGACAGGGTGGCTGGGGAACCAGGAGGACAAGGAACATGTTATGACAGTGTTTCACAATGTGTTTTATGCGCTCTCTCGCTCTCTCTCTCTGTGTGTATGTCTCTCTCTATCTCTGGCAGCTGTTGCTGTGCCACTGAGGTCTGCTAACGCAGCTCTTGAATCATGACAGTTGTTCACAGTTTGTTTAAGGAACAGGTGAAATCGCTTAAGGTAACCATGGAAATCGTAACTGGACTTCTATTCACATTTTGTACTGCTAATAGCCTTCAACTCAGAGACTAGATTGTCACTTTTCCGCTCTACATTCGTAGTACTAATACTGTAGCGTTCAATTCTGAGACTGGCAGCTATGGGAATGGAGGCTTTCAGAACCCAATCCTCATTCATAGTGAAGCTAAGGTGATTAAAAAAGACATACACTGTCAAGGTATGCGTGAAGGGCTGTAGGAAGTCAGGCGCAGGAGCAGATATTTGGTGGCAAAACGGAGCCTTTTATTTGGCGAACCAAAAGCATACGGCACAAACGAAAATACACGGCACACGAAAATACAAATATGGGTTTAACATAACCCAGCGCAACCAGCCTAATGTGCGCATACATGCAAACATATAAATTATACCACAAAGACATGGCAGAAACAGAGATCCAGGTGTGCGGGAAAACGAGACGAAACAAATGGAAAATGAAAAATGGATCGGCGAGGGCTAGAAGACCGGTGACGTCGACCGCCGAGCACCGCCCGAACAAGGAGAGGCATCGACTTCGGTAGAAGTCGTGACATACAAAGGGCCTTCTAAGTTCAGTTAAAATGATTAAACTCTGCTCTCGCTCTCCTTCCCACCTCACGTTTATCTTACTGGCTGCTTCTCAGTCTCTCTCCCTCTCTACTGGTAGTTAGATAGATATGAAGACAAAGTCCAGAGAAAAGGAAGAGCCATGTTGAAGGGTGCAATCCACAGTACATACAACGTTAAGTTGCAAATTTCAGAGTCGTGAAAGACACTATAGCGTTTAAAACATTTCAGCAAGCGCTTATTTTTTTTCAGGCAGTGGAAACTAAGCTCTGAAAAACTTTCCTCTGATCCATGCTTCTCTGTAAGAATATGAAATGAGGGAAAAACACACCACATACACACCGAGTAATAAAGTGATGTTTGTGAATTTAAAAAAAAAAATGCTAAGGGATTATGATAATGTTATTCAATTGGCAAAGGTGCCAGTGGGGGATTAGTAAAGCATACTAAACAGAATCTCACCCATTATCCCAAGCACAATCATAGAAGCCTACATCCGACAAGTTCATTTGTCAGTTATCCCTGTCCACTTTGAGGCTTTAAAATAATAGTTTATCAGCACAAAGCAGCATGAAATCTGTTACTAAAGCTGTCTGTCTCAATGCAAATTCTCTTTGTAACTTCATAGACAATGAGATTCAGGGGCACTGATTTTGACCTGAAAACAGAATCAGAACATCAAAAGTAAAAACAAGACTGATCACAGCATATATTTAGGCTAGTTTTACAAATGCAATGGGTTATATTGGTTGGTTGAGGCACAGAACTACTCATGGTTTTAGCAGGTATGTTAAGCAGGTTTCAGTCAGACAACAAAAGGAAAAGTGCAGAGCTGGGGCACTGCTGCTCTTTCTCTACATAATGGATACGTGTTGACAGGACGCCTGGTTCACGGGTTTAAGAGACCACAATGGGAGGTACCCTAAGGGGGTCGATGTTTTCTGCACGAGTTTATAAAGAAATACTACAAACATCCATTCATGCCTCTAACCTCCAAACGAGCTTCAATGCCATACAACACTCCTTCCGCGGCCTCCAACTGCTCTTAAACGCTAGTAAAACCAAATGCATGCTTTTCAACCGATCGCTGCCTGCACCCGCATGCCCAACTAGCATCACCACCCTGGATGGTTCCGACCTTGAATATGTGGACATCTATAAGTACCTAGGTGTCTGGCTAGACTGCAAACTCTCCTTCCAGACTCATATCAAACATCTCCAATCGAAAATCAAATCAAGAGTCGGCTTTCTATTCCGCAACAAAGCCTCCTTCACTCACGCCGCCAAGCTTACCCTAGTAAAACTGACTATCCTACCGATCCTCGACTTCGGCGATGTCATCTACAAAATGGCTTCCAACACTCTACTCAGCAAACTGGATGCAGTTTATCACAGTGCCATCCGTTTTGTCACTAAAGCACCTTATACCACCCACCACTGCGACTTGTATGCTCTAGTCGGCTGGCCCTCGCTATATATTCGTCGCCAGACCCACTGGCTCCAGGTCATCTACAAGTCCTTGCTAGGTAAAGTTCCGCCTTATCTCAGTTCACTGGTCACGATGGCAACACCCATCCGTAGCACTCACTCCAGCAGGTGCATCTCACTGATCATCCCTAAAGCCAACACCTAATTTGGCCGCCTTTCGTTTCAGTACTCTGCTGCCTGTGACTGGAACGAACAGCAAAAATCGCTGAAGTTGGAGACTTTTATCTCCCTCACCAACTTCAAACATCAGCTATCTGAGCAGCTAACCGATCGCTGCAGCTGTACATAGTCTATTGGTAAATAGCCCACCCATTTTCACCTACCTCATTCCCATACTGTTTTTATTTATTTACTTTTCTGCTCTTTTGCACACCAATATCTCTACCTGTACATGACCATCTGATCATTTATCACTCCAGTGTTAATCTGCAAAATTTTAATTATTCGCCTACCTCATGCCTTTTGCACACATTGTATATAGACTCCCCCTTTTTTTTCTACTGTGTTATTGACTTGTTAATTGTTTACTCCATGTGTAACTCTGTGTTGTCTGTTCACACTGCTACGCTTTATCTTGGCCAGGTCGCAGTTGCAAATGAGAACTTGTTCTCAACTAGCCTACTTGGTTAAATAAAGGTGAAATAAAAATAAAAAAAAACTGTGCCTTACAAAAGTATTCATACCCCTTGTATTTCTTTCTTGTATTTTCTTACAAAGTGGGATTCAAATTGATTTAATTGACATTTTTTGTCATTAATCTACTCAAAGTACTCTAATGTCAAAGTGAAGAAAAATTATACAGTACCAGTCAAACGTTTAGACACCTACTCATTCAAGGGTTTTTCTTTATTTTCTACATTGCAGAATAGTAGTGAAGACATCAAAACTATGAAATGACACATATGGAATCATGTAGCAACCAAAAACGACTTAAACAATTCAAAATATATTTATATTTGAGATTATTCAAAGTAGACACCCTTTGCCTTGATGAAAGGGGTTATATCCTTCCTGTTTGGCCCTGTCCGGGGGTATCATCGGATGCGGCCACAGTGTCTCCTGACCCCTCCTGTCTCAGCCTCCAGTATTTATGCTGCAGTAGTTTGTGTGTCAGGGATCTAGGGTCAGTTTGTTATATCTGGAGTACTTCTCCCGTCTTATCCGGTGTCCTGTGTGAATTTAAATATGCTCTCTCTAATTCTCTCTTTCTCTCGGAGGACCTGAGCCCTAGGACCATGCCTCACCTGGCCGTGCTGCTGCTCCAGTTTCAACTGTTCTGCCTGTGATTATTATTATTTGACCATGCTGGTCATTTATGAACATTTGAACATCTTGGCCATGTTCTGTTATTATCTCCACCCGGCACAACCAGAAGAGGACTGGCCACCCCACATAGCCTGGTTCCTCTCTAGGTTTCTTCCTTGGTTTTGGCCTTTCTAGCGAATTTTTCCTAGCCACCGTGCTTCTACACCTGCATTGCTTGCTGTTTGGGGTTTTAGGCTGGGTTTCTGTACAGCACTTTGAGATATCAGCTGATGTACGAAGGGCTATATAAATACATTTGATTTGATTTTGATTTGATGAAAGCTTGGCATTGCACACTCTTGGCATTCTCTCAACCAGCTTCACCTGGAATGCTTTTCCAACAGTCTTGAAGGTGTTCCCACATATGCTGAGCACTTGTTGGCTGTGATTGATGGGAAACAATAACAAATCAAACATTGAATGTCTCTTTAAGCATGGTCAAGTTAATAATTATGCTTTGGATTAAGTATTAAACCACCCAGACACATCAAAAATACAGTTGTCCTTCTGAACTGAGCTGCAGGAAAGGAATTAAACTGCTCAGGGATGTTACCATGAGGCCATTGGTGATTTTAAAACAGTTAGAGTTCAGAGTTCAATTGCTGTGATAGAAGAAAACTGAAGAGGAATCAACATTGCAGCATACCACCCTGCATCCCACTGCTGGCTTGCTTCTGAAGCTAAGCAGGGTTGGTCCTGGATGGGAGACCAGATACTGGTGGAAATGGTGTTTGACAAACGCAGGACAGTAAGAGGCACCCTTTTCTTTGGTCTAAAAAAATATCCCAATGCCCCAGGGCAGTGATTGGGGATATTGCCTTGTGTAGGGTGCTGTCTTTTAGATGGGATGTTAAATGGGTGTCCTGACTCTCTGTGGTCAATGAAGATCCCATGGCACTTATTGTAAGAGTAGGGGTGGTAACCCTGGTGTCCTGGCTAAATTCCAATTCTGGCCCTCTTACCAACACAGTCACCTAATCATCCCCAGCTTAATGGGCTCATTCATCCCTCTCCCCTGTAACTATTCCCCAGGTCATTTCTGCAAATGAGAATGTGTTCTCAGTCAACTTACCTGGTAAAATAAGGGATAAAAAAAATAGTTACACAACAATAATGACAGAAAATACAAATAAACAACACAAATATTCTAAAACATGCAACAAGGCACTAAACTAATACTGCAAAAAAACAAAGCAAATGAATATGCTTTTTGGCCTAAATTCAAAGACTTATGTTTGGGGCAAATCCAACAAAACACATCACTGAGTAACTGCCTCCTTATTTTCAAGCATGGTGATGGCTTCATCATCTTATTGCTATGCTTGACATCTGCAAATACTGGGGAGTTTCAGGATAAAAAAGAAAAGGGATGAAAATAAGCACAGCCAAAATCCTAGAGGAAAATCTTCTTCAGTCTGCTTTACATCAGACAGAGAGATCAATTCCCCTTTCAGCAGATCAATAACCTACAACACAAGGCCAAGTTACAGATTACACTTAAATCTGCTTCAAAATCTATGGCAAGACTTGAAATTTGCTGTCTAGACATGATCACCAACATCTTGACAGAGCTTGAAGAATAATGGGTTAATATTGCACAATCCTGGTGTGTAAAGCTCTTAGAGACTTACCCAAGAAGACTTGCAGCTGTAATCACTGTCAAAGGGGTTTCTAACATGTATTGACTGAACACTTATGCAACAACTATATTTCTATTCATTTTGACATTCAAGTATTATGTGTAGATTGTTACAATTAAGTTACAATTAAATCCATTTCAATCCCACTTTGTAACACAATACAATGTGAAGAAACCCAAGGGGTATGAATACTTTTGCAAGGCACTGTATAATTAACAATGATTACAGAAACAAGCACCTCAAAAGGTAGTGTTGCCTAAATAAGCATTGGTCTATTTTTGATGTAATCATACCTCATAAGGGACATTATGTCAACACTTGACCTAAAGCCTCAGTCAGAAGGCCAGCGCTGACTTAATACTTACATAACAGATGTCAATGGGAATCATAAACAACTGCTATGACAAATCAAATGCATAACAACATAGAACATATTCATGGCAGGCCTTGTGTGCTTTACCCCCTTCACCTCCCAAAAACAACACAATCCTAACCCAGGTGCTGCTACAATCAATCTTGTGGTGACATTCCACCATGCAGGGCTTCTCATTGAAACTCCCAGTGTGTGAAATATACAGCAAACAAAAGAACAGAAAAGCCCAACAAACGCAGGACAGAAAAAGGGCACCACCCACATACACACAGTAACTATACATGGCCTAGCCACATCGTTATTATGGTTCAATCAGGTTTAGGGTTTGTAGTAGGTAGTAACGGTTTCATCCGCCCCTCCTCAAGGGCCATTCCAGGGATCCTGAGAGAGAGAGAGCAACCCGAGGCATGGGAGGGACAGGAGTGGTGCAATGCTGAGTTTGAAATACACAAGAGAGATGTGACGAGGTCGCTTTAAGGCAACTTGTTGGTCCACCAACTACTGCATTTTATCTATAGTCAACAATTTCTTTGTCACAAAAAAAACGTACAATTCCTTTTGTTACGTTACAGCCTTATTATAAAATTGACTAAATAGATTTTTCCCTCAATCTACACATAATATTCCATACTGACAAAGCAAAACCAGATTTATACATTTTTGCTAATTTATAAAATAAATGTAAGTATTCAGACCCTTGATTCAGTACTTTGTTGAAGCACCTTTGGCAGCAACTACAGCCTCAAGTCTTCTTGTGTATGACGCTACAAGCTTGGCACACCTGTATTTGGGGAGTTTCTCCCATTCTTCTCTGCAGATCCTCTCAAGCTCTGTCGGGTTGGATGGGGAGCGTTGCTGCACAGCTACTTTCAGGTCTCTCCAGAGATGTTCGATCGGGTTCAAGTCCGGGCTCTAGGTGGGCCACTCAAGGACATTCAGAGACTTGTCCCAAAGCCACTCCTGCGTTGTCTTGGCTGTGTGCTTAGGGTTGTTGTCCTGTTGGAAGGTGAACCTTCGCCCCAGTCTGAGGTCCAGTTTGGCTGGGTGGCCAGCTCTAGGAAGAGTCTTGGTGATTCCAAACTTCTTCCATTTAAGAATGATGGAGGACACTGTGTTCTTGGGGACCTTCAATGCTGCAGAAATGTTTTGGTACCCTTCCCCAGATCTGTGCCTAGATACAATCCGGTCTCTGAGCTCTACGGACAATTCCTTTGACCTCATATAGCGGGACCTTATATAGACAGGTGTGTGCCTTTCCAAATCATGTCTAATAAATTGGATTTACCACAGGTGGACTCCAATCAAGTTGTAGAAACATCTCAAGGATGATCAATGGAAACAGGATGTACTTGGGCTCAATTTTGAAAAAAAACACAGACAAAGATAAAGCTAGTTCCCACCTACTTTGTCCCACCAAAATTGCAGACCCGATCCTTATCATCTGGACATGTTGGCCAGCACTCCCCTTAAACCAGTTGACCCCTAAATATAGCCAGTTTTAATTAAATTGTGTTTGCTTTTTCTTACAGTTAGCACTGCTTATGAACCAGAGCCAAATGGATGTAGTGCTGCTTGAGTGTGTGCAGTGCTCCCCTCCGTTTTACTTCACACTCAGTGAAGGCAATGAAACATTATGAGCGCTAAACTGCATGTTAATGAATGGACAGGGTGTGTGGGGGGGGGGGGGGGGGGGGTCAAGCCTGCTGAGAGGCTGAGTCAGTCAGCCAGCCAGTCGGTGTTATCTTGATCAGAGCCACATAGTCAGCAGTGGCCACGGTGGCATCACTACCGTTAGCTTGGGCAGTCTCATTAGCTGCGCTGAAGGCCCATGAGTACGGTAGTGTTTGTCTCGCTAACACACGTTTAGGGATGGGGTGTGGGATTGTCAAGGGGGGTCAGACCACCGTCACCATAGTAGCCCTTGTAGCCAGCAATTTATCAGGGCTAATTAAACTGGGTATTGTGGGTAAAATAAATGAAGAGGGCAAGTCGGATTAGCTCAATCACCCCACAGGCGGTAAGAGTGACATTCTGAAGTGGAAAAGGCTGACGGGGAAAAAAAAGTTCCAGCTGGAGCAGCAGAAGAATGTGTCCCCTAGAGAACAGTAACACCACGGGAGGGGAAAAAATCTTTGTTTGGGAAATATATAGGGGTAAAGGAAGCTTATTATTAGGGGATACCAGCCAGGGAAGTTCCAGACTAGTCACCAAGTCTCTTGTCACCTAGCGTGGCACAGGAATAAGATTATTCAAGTGACGGAGGGACTGAGAGACAATTCAATGGACTCCTGGCCTCAGTCTGGGGTCTATAAATCCTAGTCCCATGATTAGTATGGCAAATGGTTTTACAGCTAATGTCACTTCTGGCCTGAAAGCTCTCCTTGTTTTCTTCTAGAGGTGGGGTAAGGAAGGGTTCAGTTAGTTCAGCTCATACTTTGTATAAGCGACCTCTCTCTCCCCATGGGTCTGATTCCCACTGACATCTTGAAAAAGGAAACACAGCTGTATGAGTGTGTGTTCTTGAGAACAAGATCTCCCAAGCAATATCTAGTCTTCTTTAACTGTCATTTGAATGAGTGTCTAAGGGTTTTGATTGGAGAAGTCTAACATGCAAGCAAGCCTTGCCATGGATAGGTAAACCAGATATCTTCTCTAGATCATGCACTGAGTTACTCTTACACAGGCACAGACAACATGAAGTTCAATTAGTGCAGAGAGATAAGACAGAGAGAGGAAAAATCCAAGAGATACAGATTTTATATTTTTAGGCAGTGTTGCCTAAATACACATTGGTCTATTTTTGATGTAATCATACCTCATAAGGGGACATTGTGTTAACACTTAACCTAAAGCCTCGGTCAAAATGCCAGCGCTGACTTAGTACTTACAGAACAGATGTCATTGGGAATCATAAACAACTGCTATGACAAATCAAATGCATAACAACATAGAACATATTCATGGCAGGCCTCATGTGCTTTACCCCCTCACCTCCCAAAAACAACAACCCTAACTCAGGTGCTGCTAAAATCAATCTTGTGGTGACATTCCACAGTGCAGGGCTTCTCCTTGAACTTCCCAGTGTGTGAAGTGTACAGCAAACAAAGGAGAACAGAAAAGCCCAACAAACACAGGACAGGTAAAGGTCAACACACACACACACACACACTATACATGGTCTGGGCAGGTTGCTGTTCTGGTTTACTCATGTAGTTAGTTACTCTGGATGTAGGTCCTCAAGAGCCATTACAGGACTTCCAAGAGAGAGAGGGAGAGACCTTGTAATTATGCACAGTGTGATTTGTTTTAGGCCAGAGAGTCAGAAGAACTCTCTCGCAACCTCAATCTCTCTATGAGCCCTAGGACTATGCCTCAGGACTACCTGTGCCCAATCCACCTGGTCATGCTGCCACTATCGAAACCCTGACCAGTTTCACCGGACGTGCTAATTCGTCCTGGACCTGCTGTTTCGACTCGCTCTCTCGGACCTATTGTCTCGACCTCTGAATGCTCGGCTATGAAAAGCCAACTAATATTTACTCCTGGGGTGTTGAACTGCTTCACCCTCTATAACGACTGTGGTTATTATTTGACCCTGCTGGTCATCTATGAACATTTGAACATCTTGAAGAACAAGATGGCCTTAATTTACATGTGCTCTTATAATCTCCACCTGACCCAGCCAGAAGAAGACTGGCCACTCCTAGGAGCCTGGTTCCTCTCTAGGTTTCTTTCTAGGTTCCTGCCTTTCAAGGGAGTTTTTCCTCCTACATCTGCATTGCTTGTTCTTTAGGGTTTTAGGCTAACTGCTGATGTAAAAATGAATTTATAAAATGTATTTGATTGAAATTTGATTGATTGCCGAGGAGGTTGTTCACCCGATTTGGATGACTCCCTGCACCTTGCTCATCCTGCTTGGAAACCCTGTAGCCAACTAACTTCGAAACTCAACGGGTCAGCGCAGCACAACCAACTTGGTCTTTCAGTGCACAAAACCTGTTTCATAAAGACACACCAGTCTCTGCCGTGTTTCATTCCCCTGTACTGTATCATGTGGCTTGTTTTAGAATGACGCCTCCTGGTCTCTGCTATTCCCTCCAGCTTCCCAGCTGCCCCCTGGAGGGTTGGGGGCGGCTCCTGTTACAATGGCTGCTGCCTGGCCAGGGGGCCTGCTGCTGCTATAAACAACTCTCTGCAAGCTGTCAGTGGAGGCTCTTCTGAGGGACATTGGGGGAGATTAAGATGAGTTATAGTCATTTTAAAGATGGCGGTAGAATTTATTTTGCTCTCCCCAACTCCATGCAAATTTCAAGCGAAGCAATGCACTGGAGCGAAGCATTTAAGAGCAAGAGCCTCTGATCAAAACCCGCTGTATGTAAAACACCCATGTGTGGAAACGCGGTGTCCTTTATAGGGCTATTTGTATGATTACTTTGAGAGCTTTAAAAACTCAGTAGGTCCACATGGGTTCTCAATAGGAGCAGATAAAAACTGATAGGCCTAAACCAAAATAGCACAGAGATTATAAATGAAGTCATGTATGGCATCTTATCTGAGCGGCTGATAATGTTGAGAGAAAGTGTGGGCAATTGTAATTATCACCTAAACGCTTGTATAAAAACTATGGATTTGGCACACTTCTTGACCTGATGAAGGCATAACTACCTAAAACGCACGAGCCTGCCCCCGACAATAAAGAAGTGAAATGAGCTGATGTCTGTCCTTTTTTTCATGTTTGTCCTTCTTTTTTATGTTTTGAAGCGTCTCAGTTTACCGTTTACCAATGTTCTTGAATTTGAGATTTAATTTGAAGTCATTGTCACATATAGTACAGCACCCAGTTAATTAAGCGAGACAGCACACGTTACCCACTCCACAATGTAGAGAGAACTTTGCTTGGCCGAACCAAAGCCTTTGTAAACAATTGTTTGCGGTGGCCTAAATTAGATTTTAAGGGAATGATGCGTGCTCTTTTGAGTTCTCCATCTGTACACAAATCATAGCAGATTCATTATTTACCTGTAGCTCACACCATGCCACTTCTACTGTTGTCTCCGTATCCAGGCCTTTGTACACCGTCTTGAACGACCCTCTCCCAATTTCAATGTTGAATTTGAGGAACCTTCCATCAGGTGACGTCGCCACGGCTTTGGTTTCAATTTCATCCTTTTCCTCTTGCTCCCGTTTTCTTTCAAATGGAGCTCGAGATAAAATGACCTTTTTGTCAGTGATTTCTTCCTCGGAATCTGAACTTGTGCCCTGTGCTTGCGAGCTGGGCTGTGGCGCGTCCCAGGTATCAAGAGGTGGTTTGGGGTCTGACGCTTGGGTACCAGGGGGTGAGCACGTGCTCGTTCCCGGGCTTGAGACAGGTGAGGCTGGTGCTGAGGAGTCCACCTTTTTCTCCTCTGACGCTGTTTCGGCTAGAATATCATCAGCAGACCAGGAGTGAGTTTTGGAGAGAGGGGCATCATCGTAAACTTCAGGCTCCAAATCCAATGTATTTATTTTGCTCAACCTGTACGAGTTTCTCCTGGAGTTTGCCGAGTGTCTCCTTCGCCTTGGTGGTATTCGGCCAGGGAAGCAGGAGTTGACGTCGAACCCAGCAGGTAATTTGGAGAAACCCAGTCCGGCCACGTCGATCTCTAGCTGTGACATTTCTGTTTTATAAGTTTTGCCTCGAAATGCAACAGGTGGGTCTTGTGTCCCAACTAGTGGATAGTGCAAATCCGAATGAAGGCTATTCAAAAACATAAACTGGCCAAGGGAACATCGTAGGTTGCAGGGAATGTGGATTATTTCGAAAAATAAGAACGGGTAAAAAAAAATCCAAATGACAAAAATAAGTATAGGCTACAGATAAGTGTCTACATATTTGGCTTATACGTTCGATTTTTTTCTGTTAAATTCAACTATATGCTAAATAATACAAAAACATATTTAACAATCAACAAGTGTGGTGACAAGTCTTCACCTCAACCTGAATGAAGGTCGTTCGAGTTCTCCCTAGTAAAAATTGCTTGTTTAAATCCGCCAAATATAATTTTACTTGGTCGTGCTCATAGACAGACGAAAAATAAATGACATTAATCCGAGTATTCCTCAAATTGTGTCTCTGGTCGCACGTCTTCAAACTGTCCGCTCCCAATGTGGATTAAATCAGTATCAACAACGCGTAGACTGCTCGAGCGCACAGTGAACGCTCAATGGGCATTGGGCTCCACCCCAAAAAAACACGTTTCGGATCCTGTGTTTTGCCTGCAACCATATACTATTATAGGTGGTGAAGCTAGAGTTCCCGTGAATGTACACTGAACAAAAATATACACGCAACATGTAAAGTGCTGGTCCCATGTTTCATGAGCTGAAATAAAAGATCCCAGAAAGTTTCCATACACACAAAAAGTTTATTTTCCATACCACAAAAGCTTCTTTCTCTCATATTTGTACACAAATGTGTTTACATCCATGTGGGTGAGCATTTCTCCTTTGTTGAAATAATCTAACCACTTGACAGGTGTGGCATATCAACAAGCTGATTAAACAGCATGATCATTACACAAGTGCACTTGTGCTGGGGAATATAAAAGGCCACTCTAAAATGTGCAGTTGACTCAAGTTGAGGGAGCGTGCAATTGGCATGCAGACTGCAGGAATGTTCACCAGAGTTGTTGCCAGATAATTACATTTTAATTTCTCTACCATAAGTATGGCGTCATGTGGGCAAGCAGTTTGCTGATGTCAACGTTGTGAACAGAGTGCCACGTGGTGGTGGGGTTATGTTATGGACATGCATAAACTACGGACAACGAACGCAATTGCATTTTATCGATGGTAATTTGAATGCACAGAAATACCGTGACGAGATTGTGAGACCCATTTTGTAAGGTATCTGTGACCAACAGATGCACATCTGTATTCCCAGTCATGTGAAATTCATAGATTAGGGTCTTATTAATTTATTTAAATTGGCTGATTTCCTCATATGAACTGTAACTCTTTGAAATTACATGTTGCGTTTATTTTTGTTCAGTATATACTTTCATAGTTAACATTTGCTAAAAAAAAAAAAAATCTAATTAAGTTTATCTGAAATTAGAAAGCTGTTAGTTTGTGGTGCGTAGTAGCCTACACATACTGTACAGTAGTACTTGCAAACTTACTATTGAAGGTAGCCCAATAAGTCACAAGAATCTTGGTCCAAGTGTGATATGAATGCATTCTGGCAATATGCCAAGGCTTTAGATGCCAGCTCTTGGTTTAGAATGTTGGACTTACAGTAGGCTATATTGTGCTATACCATATGCCAACTGTAAGGTAATTATTACGATAGAGGACAAGAGTCATCAAAACTTATTAACTTAATAATAATAACTGTTTTACTGAGGTAATAGTTCCTGTCCTGGGAGCAATCTGCTTATCTGTGGTGTTGACTATCTTTAGCAATATTACATAATGTTGCACTGTGAACTACTTGAAATAGTGGGTAGGATACAAATGGAGATAAGGACTACAGCAAAACGAATGAATCCATCTTAACGTCAAGTTGCAACAGACTAAAATTGCCTGGCAGCCTGTAAATCCTGGCACTGTAGAAATAGGCTTCATCAAGAAGTCTGGATTAAGCTAAAGACAAAGACAGCTGACCATCTAAATCTAGGCTATACCTACCTAATCTCTTCAATAGGAAATTAAATCACAGAGACAAAAGCAATACAGAAAAACTGAGGTTTCACTGTCTTATAAAATAGGTTTACAACAGTGTCCTCACCAGTCAAGTATTCTCTTTTTGTCTGATGATGAACTCCGTAATCGGGGGTTGGGTTGTGTGCAGATTTAGTCAAAGAAGGGTAATAGCATAGTGGTTATAGGAAAGGGGGTTTATTCATGTCTGTTTGACACATCTCACAAATTCTCACCAGTTACTTGTGATATAACACAGTAGTAGCATATCACTCAAAGCTTAAGAATATATATATATGTAAAACACCCAGTAGGTACATTATCGTCATCAGTCACTCTCCACCACAGACACACACATTTCCTCCAATCCAGGTTTAGCGTGTCAGGCCATTCCAGGGTTAACGTGAACTCCCTAACACGGACCGAGGCCTCATCTTAGCAGGGTTCCGGGACGAAGTGAAGAGAGCGGCTTAGCGTTGTGTGGCCAAGTGATTGCAGGCCACATTAGCCTAGTGCCACACACACCTTACTGTTGACTTGTGCGATATACTGACCCCATTCCCCTCATACTAAGGATTCCAGCTAGGGAAGTTCCAGTCAGTGTCTTCTCAGCCAGTGAGAGCATGTGCTACGGCTTTGACTCCTGGGAAGACCGGTGTGTGTTGCCATATGCTTACAATCCCTGACACAGACACTGATGAAGGTGCTCAGCCTGCCGCTGTAAAACACAAACAGACCGACAGACAGACAGAGGGCCAGTGACTCTTTGTTTATCCCCTCCTGTCACTGTAACATACAACATGTATTTAAATGTGTGCCCACTAGCCTACTGTAAACAGAGGGCAGTATGTGTGTACGAGTGTGTGTGTGTGTGTGTAAGAGCTTGCACCGTGGAGATAGATAGCTCAAGTCCCAGCACCTGATATAGCCCTCACGAACACTGCCAGGAGACTTAAACTAACCGTCTCCCACCTGTCACATGAGCTTCACAGAGAGGCTGTGTGGAAGCAGGACAGAGGAGCAGTCAGAGGGGAAGCTTATCTGCAGGAGCACATTGCTCCTAATGCAGCAGACTGCCACCCACAGGTGCTACCCATCGCTCCACAAAAGCAGCAGCCCTTGCAGAGCAAGGGGAACAACTACTCCAAGTCTCAGAGCGAGTGACTTCACCGATTGAAACGCTATTAGCGCGCACCCCGCTAACTAGCTAGCCATTTCACATCGGTTATACCAGCCTAATCTCGGGAGTTGATAGGCTTGAAGTCATAAACAGCTCAATGCTTGAAGCATTGAGAAGAGCTGCTGGCAAATCGCACTAAAGTGCTGTTTGAATGAATGCGTACAAGCCTGCTGCTGCCTACCATCGCTCAGTCAGACTGCTATATCAAATCATAGACTTAATTATAACATAATAACACACAGAAATGCGAGCCTTTGGTCATTAATATGGTCGAATCCGGAAACTATCATTTCGAAAACATTTGCCACCAGAGACTCTGGGTTCGCGCCCAGGCTCTGTCGCAACCGGCTGCGACCGGGAGGTCCGTGGGGCGACGCACAATTGACCTAGCGTCGTCCAGGTTAGGGAGGGTTTGGCCGGCAGGGATATCCTTGCCTCATCGCGCACCAGCGACTCCTGTGGCGGGCCGGGTGCAGTGCGCGCTAACCAAGGTTGCCAGGTGCACGGTGTTTTCTCCGACACATTGGTGCAGCTGGCTTCCAGGTTGGATGCACGCTGTGTTAAGAAGCAGTGCGGCTTGGTTGGGTTGTGTATCGGAGGACGCATGACTTTCACCTTCGTCTCTCCGGAACAATTGGATACCACGAAATTGGGAAGAAAAGGGGGGTAACATTTTTTTTTTTTTAAAGAAATACGGATCCGTTCTGTATTTTATCAAACGGGTGGCATCTAAATATTCCTGTTACATTGCACAACCTTCAATGTTATGTCATAATTCCGTAAAATTCTGGCAAATTAGTTCGCAACGAGGCCCACACTGTTGCATATACCCTGCCTCTGCGTGCAATGAACGCAAGAGAAGTGATTTCACCTGGTTAATATTGCCTGCTAACCTGGGTTTCTTTTAGCTAAATATGCAGGTTTAAAAATAATACTTTGTATTGATTTTAAGAAAGGCATTGATGTTTATGGTTAGGTACAGTCGTGCAACGATTGTGCTTTTTTGTTAAATCATCTCCCGTTTGGCGAAGTTGGCTGTCTTTTGTTAGGAAGAAATAGTCTTCACACAGTTTGCAACGAGCAAGACATTGCAAATTATTTTATTTTTTTACAATTTAGCAATTAAACACTGGAGTGAAATATGTGCAGAAGATGAATGTGCTAGTAGAGATGTGAACTGTTGAGTGTGAACAGAATATTAAAGTGTGCACTGGGATAATAATACATAGCCTAGTCATACCACAATAATTCAGTTGTAAACCAGGCATTGCGTGAATATTGCCAGGTTGTTAACATACTCCATAAACATGGACAAGTAGCATGCCGGTCATACAATTTCTCAAGCAGGGCCTGTATGCAAGTGCAAAAGCTATGGCTCTTTGACCGAAGAGGGATAAATACATTCAGAGTGAGTGGGCTTTTTAGAGAGGCCTCCTTTCCTTGGATGCCAATGACCATTACTATACTCTATATTATCCCCTGGCCAAATCCGATACTTTTTCCACTAACTGGTATTTTAACAACTCTCATCAGCTCTTTTCTCATCAGATTTTTTTTTAGAGCTGGTCTAAATTGGTATTTTTACCAATTAGATCCGCTCTGAAAAAGATCTGATGAGGAAAAATCTGATGTGATTGGTGAAAATACCAATTAGTGAAAAAAATATCAGAATTGGGCTGCCTGTCTAAACGCAGCCTAAGGTGTCCAACGCTGTGTCCCAATAAATGGCTCCCTATCCTTGCCTTGTCTCCTACTGTAGGTCACCAACGCGCCAATAAAACTGAGTATGTGATATACTATGAAATTCCCACCTAACCTACCCATGTGGTAACTGAAGGACATCTGTTCCCTACTCTTGTTAGAGTATGTAATGACATAGTACTGTAAAACTACACTTGTACTTGGAATGCATTGATGTTGCCACCTAGTGGTGGCAACATACCCATGTTGTAAGGCTGCATCTCAAAGTCTGCCTACACTGCTCTGGCAGAACAAAATGAATAATGGAGTAGGGTTACATCTACAACTCTTCTCTTTACAGTCAACAAGTCACACATCAGCATGTGGGAGTGTGTGTCAACTCTGGAGCTACAACAGCAGGGCTAGGTGGCTTTGTTGTTTGCTTTCACTCATGTATGAACTAACCATTAAGCCCTATTAACCAATGTTTTATACTTTTTTTCACCTGTATTTAACCAGGTAGGCCAGTTGAGAGCAAGTTCTCATTTACAACTGCAACCTGGCCAAGATAAAGCAAAGCAGTGCGACACATACAACAACACAGAGTTACACATGGAATAAACAAATGTACTGTCAATAACACAATAGAAAAATCTATATACAGTGTGTGCAAATGAGGTAAGATTAGGGAGGTAAGGCAATAAATAGGCTGTAGTGGCAAAGTAATTACAATTTAGCAATTAAACACTGGAGTGAAATTAAACACTGGATTGATAGATGTGCAGAAGATGAATGTGCTAGTAGAGATACTGGGGTGCAAAGGAGCAAAAAACATTTTTTAAATATGGGGATGAGGTAGTTGGATGAGCTATTTACAGATGGGCAATGTACAGGTACAATTATCTGTAAGCTGCTCTGACAGCTGATGCTTAAAGTTAGTGAGGGAGATATGAGTCTCCAGCTTCAGTGATTTTTGCATTTTGTTTGAGTCATTGGCAGCAGAGAACTGGAAGGAAAGGCAGCCAAAAGGAAGAATTGGCTTTGGGGGTGACCAGTGAAATATACCTGCTGGAGCGTGTGCTACGGGTGGGTGCTACTATGGTGACCAGTGAGCTGAGATAAGGCGGGGCTTTACCTAGCAAAGACTTATAGATGACCTGGAGCCAGTGGGTTTGGCGACGAATATGAAGCGAGTGCCAGCCAACGAGAGCATACAGGTCACAGTGGTGGGTAGTATATGGGGCTTTGGTAACAAAACGAATGACACTGTGATCGACTGCATCCAATTTGTAGAGTGTCGGAGGCTATTTTGTAAAATACATCGCCGAAGTCAAGGATTGGTAGGATAGTCAGTTTTACGAGGGTATGTTTGGCATCATGAGTGAAGGATGCTTTGTTGCGAAATAGGAAGCCGATTCTAGATTTAATTTTGGATTGAAGATACTTATTGGGAGTCTGGAAGGAGAGTTCAGTCTAACCAGACACCTAGGTATTTGTAGTTGTCCACATATTCTAAGTCAGAACCGTGATGAGAGAGAGAGAAGTGCGCCTCACAGAACTAGAATGAGATTCACTTTCTACGATCTCTCTCCCTGCTCTGATAGACATGAGCATGCAACTCATCTCTCCAGCTTTGCACTTAATCATGTATTTCCTATTAGAATCATAGCCGCGGGAAGGGTGCTGGAGGTATCACAGAACACCTGATACATTTAGCCAAAGTTATAGAATTACTGCTGTCAGCCAAAACAGGCTTTTCGTGTGACACAATTTCCCTAGTTAAAAGAAATTCATGTTAGCAGGCAATATTAACTAAAAATGCAGGTTTAAAATATATATACACTTGTATTGATTTTAAGAAAGGCAGATGTTTATGGTTAGGTACACGTTGGAGCAACGACAGTCCTTTTTCGCTAATGCGCACAGCATCGATTATATGCATCGCAGGACACACTAGATAAACTAGTAATATCATCAACCATGTGTAGTTGACTAGTGATTATGATTGTTTTTTATAAGATAAGTTTAATGCTAGCTAGCAACTTACCTTGGCTTCTTACTGTGAGTTAGAGTGAAGGGTTACCAATTTACCAGGACCCTGATGCAGGTGATTGTAAATGTAGGCTACTGGCAGGGCCACTGTCCAGAGGGAAGTACTTACATTTTAGTCATTCAGCAGACGCTGTTATCCAGAGCGACTAACAGTTAGTGCATTCATCTTAAGATAGCTAGGTGGGACAACCACATATCACAGCACAGGCATAGAAAGTACATTTTTCCTCAATAATGTAGCTGTCAGAGAGCTAGAAGGGGGGGTCAAGTAAAAGTCCTGGTTAATTTAAATGTATTATTATTGGGAGGGGGGGGGGGGGTCGAGGTGAGGAGGAGGATTATGTAAGATGCTGTTTGATGAGGTAGGGTTTCAGATGTTTTCAGAAGATGGGCAGGGACTCTGCTGTCCTAGCTTCAGGGGGAAGCAGGTTCCACCATTGGGATGCCTGGTCAGAGAGGAGTTTGGAGTGGGCTAAGCGGGAACGGCAAGAGACCTGAGGTGGCAGAACGGTGTCCTCGTGTTAGTGTGTAGGGTTTGAGCATAGCCTGAAGGTAGGGAAGGGCAGTTCCTCTTACTGGTCCGTAGGTAAGCACCATGGTCTTGTAGTGGATGCGAGTTTAAACTGGAAGCCAGTGGAGTGTGTGGAGGAGCGGGGTGATATGAGAGAACATGGGAAGGTTGAAAACCAGGTGGGCTGCAGAGTTCTGGATAAGTTGCAGAGGTGTAATGGCACACACGGGGAGCCCAGCAAACAGCGAGTTGCAGTAGTCCAGACGGGAGAGGACAAGTGCCTGGATTCGTACTCTACGGATTTTAGAGCATTAACCTGAAGGAGCGGGTCACTGCTTTGCTGTTTGCAGAGAATGACCGAGGGTTGAGGACCCGTGAGAACCAACATGAAGTTCATAGGAACATATCAAATGGGGTGTCAAATGAAAGCTACACTACATGTCCAAATGTTCGTGGACACCTGCTCGTCAAACATCTTATTCCAAAATCATGGGCGTTAATATGGAGTTGGTCCTCACTTTGGTGCGATAACAGCCTCCACTCTTCTGGGGAGGCTTTCCACAACATGTTGGAACATTGCTGCAGGGACTTGCTTCCATTCAGCAACAAGAGCATTAGTGAGGTTAGGCACTGATGTTTGCTCGCAGTCAGCATTCAAATCTAATCACATTTTATTAGTCACATGCACCGAATACAACAGGTGTAGTAGACCTTACAGTGAAATGCTTACTTATGAGCCCCTAACCAACAATGCAGTTTAAAAAAATATGGATAAGAATAAGAAATAAAAGTAACAAGTAATTAAAGAGCAGCAGTAAAATAACAATAGCGAGACTATAGTGAGACAATGTGCGGGGGGCACCGGTTAGTTGAGGTAATATGTACATGAATGTAGAGTTATTAAAGTGACATTCATAGATGATAACAACAGAAAGTAGCAGCGGTGTAAAAGAGGGGGGAGGGGGGGGCAATGCAAATAGTCTGGGCAGCCATTTGATTAGGTGTTCAGGAGTCTTACGGCTTGGGGTGGAAGCTGTTTTTTCCGTGCGGTAGCAGAGAGTCTATGACTAGGTTGGCTGGAGTCTTTGACAATTTTTAGGGCCTTTCTCTGACACGGCCTGGTATAGAGGTCCTGGATGGCAGGAAGCTTGGCCCAGTGATGTACTGGGCCATTCGCCATACCAGGCAGTGATGCAACAAGTCAGGATTCTCACGATGGTGCAGCTGTAGAACCTTTTGAGGATCTGAGGACCCATGCCAAATCTTTTCAGTCTCCTTAGGGGAATAGGTTTTGTCGTGCCCTTTTCACGAGAATTGATCCCAAAGGCGTTCGATGGGGTTGAGGTCAGGGCTCTGTGCAGGCCAGTCAAGTTCTTCCACATCGATCTCGACAAACGATTTCTGTACGGACCGCGCTTTATGCACGGGGGCATTGTCATGCTGAAACAGGAAAGGGCCTTCTCCAAACTGTTGCCACAAAGCACAGAATCATCTAGAATGTCATTGCATGCTGTAGCATTAAGATGTTCCTTTCCATAATAATGCATTTCTGTATAGTACAGATCAGGGACCCATGATGTAATTCTGTTACCTTAATTCAGTTACCGGATGTAAATCCACTTCACTTACTGTAATTCAATAACCAAAATAAATGTATTCAAACTCAAGGTGTCATGTCATAGCTGACATCCCATTCCTTCTGCAGACATCTTTGAATTTTAATTCAGAGCAGATATACATTTTTAAAATCTGGTCGCATAAAAAACTGAGGGAGATTTTACCATCATTCTGTTACTTTGCATCTGCACAGTTCTTCCAGTGAATGTGCTTTTGTGAAATGTTCTGTGCAAATTGTTCAAAGTTGTCCTTGTGCATAGAATTGTATGGTTTGTTAAACTTTGAAATCAATGTTTTTTGTTAGGAATACATTTTAAAGTGAAATATCTTAGTCAAAGCCTAATTCCATTATCGTGGAATTCCCAGCCTATAGGGTCTGGGTTGAGCAGTCCCAGCACATAGACTAATAAATTAATGAAAAGGAATAAACTTTAAACTAAGATTTGAAACAACTTTTGCTAATGTTAGAAAAGACACTGGGCACGTTTGAGTAGTAAGGCAAAAGACAAGTCAAGGAGTGAAGTCAGGGGAGGTGCATCTGTGACATCTGAAAGTAGGACACTAATGTGGTTTTCCAACACCAAGGCTCAGATCAACATGGAAGTGTTGATAAAGAAAGTTTTCTTTACAATGTCGAAATAAACATTGTTCCAACCCCCATATTACACACTCAAACTGAAATCATATGTGTGTTCATTGTACAATCAATTACTGTTTCAGTCATGTCTTTGGTCACATTCAGGTGGGTCAAACAACAACACTGTAATGACTGGTTGACTCTAGAGCCGCCCATAATTCAGGCGAAGGCTGCAGGATGAAATTGGTGAAGAGCAACTGCAGAAACTTGCTGTCGACTGCAGTCAAAACTTAATGACATTTGATCACATTATTTCTGTAACGTTCATGCAGTCGACATGTAGGCGCAAGTCGGACAATGTTATCCCCATAATGTAACTCACTTTGAATGGCGGTGACCATCGGACTTGACATAAACTCGAACGCAACCACTCAATCTGTCAAAACAGCTGGCAGTAAGCGGTTCGAAAATCTGAGGTGACGTAATTCTGCTACGTACATCATCAAACCGCGCGCTCAGAAGCACAGCGCTCAATGACTATATTTTACATTAAATTACGAACAATCAAAGGTAAGTTAATATTTGCAAACATGCACTCCTGTTGTTTTCAAATAAAATAACGATGCCAAACACAGACACTACGCTAGCTACTTGTCCAGCAGACCCAAGCCTTGCTCAACATACCCACACAGCTAGCTAACGTTAACTAGTTACTAGCACCATAGCATTAGAATGGATCTCTATGGCTAGTACAGACCTGGACGTGTGAACCCCCATCATGTCAGCTGAAGGGAGGTTGCAATCTTTTGAAATTTAAAAACGCGCTATTAAGTGTCTATAATCAGCACCAGTGCTTTCATTGCGTATTATTAATATGATTCAATTACATAGTTATGTTTACGGCGATATATTGGGGGGGACAAATCATTTTTTCCCCAGGATGGGGGGGTCGTGTCCCCTCCTTCCCCCCTGGGATTTCCGCCTATGCACACAAGCCTAATTATTTGCAGCTAGTAACAGTTGTTTCCCATCAGCAACCAAAATCATTTTGGTCTGTTTACTACATTGCTGCGGCAAGATGATTGATCAAGTTGTTTCTTTTTTATTTTGCAGGTTCCTACGATGACTGAATTTAAGAGAGCCTTCTCACTGGTGTGGGATCACTTCACTCTAGTGACACCCAATAAGGTCCAGTGCGCCCTCTGTTCACAACGGCTTAGCTTCAACAAAAACACCTCCGCCATGTTAAGGCACCTACGATCAAGGCACCCAAGCGAGGCTTGGTACAGCAACTCAACATCTGGGGCCCACTCAAGCACAAGCAACTCAACATCTGGAGTCCACTCAACGTTCTCAAACTCAATAATTAGTGGTTCTGGAGTCCACTCATCGTTCTCTGGTACTACAGGACTAAACTCAATGTTTACAAACAGTGCTGCTGCTGGACACCACATCCAAGGTATGTTTCCTTTAGAATAGATGGTTTTCATCCTGTTTCAATCAATTATTATATTTAGATTAGCGTTAATTGTACATCTAATTCAATTTGAATTGATTATTCTGTTTTATTTCACAGTCAGGACCACCAGACAAGAGGACCTGGATGATGCCCTAGTCAACATGTTGGTTAAAGACACCCAGCCATTTTCAGTAGTTGAGGAAGAAGGATTCACTGCTTTCGTCCAAAAGCTAGACCCAAGCTACAATCTTCCAAACAAGCAAGCACTGAAGAAAATGGTGGGGTCTCGGTGTGAATTCATCAATGATAATGTTGTATCTCAGATGGTAATTTCTGACTTTGTCAGCCTGACTTTGGACATGTGGACATCTATAGACAAGCACAGTTACATTTCAGTGACGGGGCATTTGGTAGCAGAAAATGCCCAGTTATCCACTTTCCTCCTTGGGATTTCTAAGCTGCCTGAAAACCACAAAGTGATCCACATTGAGGAGGCCAAAAACCAACTGGTGGCGAGCTGGGGCCTCCACAGCAGGGTCGCTGCATTTGTCACAGAGAACAGCGAAAATATGGTAGCCACGGTTCAGAAACTAGGAATCCTCCAGTTGCCCTCTTTTGCACACGTCCTGAACCTTGTGATTAAGAGGTCCATGGAGGCTACTTTGGAGCTGCAGGACATCCGCTCCCAAGCGCGGGCTATCGTGTCTTTCTTCAAGTCGAATCAGAACGCAGAGATGAGGTTAGCCGAGGTGCAGGGGCAGCTAGGCAGGCCGGAGCAGAAGCTGATCCAGGAAGTGGACTCGAGATGGAACAGTAGCTTTTCTATGCTGGAACGCGTCTTTGATCAGAGGGAGTCTGTGGCTGCTGCTCTCAGCACCCTGGACACGGACATCATCCCTCTGGGATCTGCTGACTACGAGGTCATCCACCAGTGTCTCGGAGTGCTGGGTTCCTTCAACCAGGCCACAGCTGAGCTCGCCTCAGAGAAACGCGTCTCGGCTTCCAAGGTCATTCCTCTTGTCCGGATGCTGAAGATAACCCTTGAGAAGAAGCACGGTGCCATCATACACTCTACGGCTACACAGCTGGCATCTAACCTGCAGAGGGAGCTTCAGACAAGCTGCAGTATGGTGGAGACCGAGCCAATCCTGGCTCTCTCGGCTCTCCTAGACCCGCGCTTCAAAATGTTGGCCTTCGGGAACCAAGGCTACGCTCAGGAGGCGGTGAAGCTCCTGACCTCCGAGTGCGCCTCATTAATCCGGATAAATCCCGACAAGGATGACATTCTACCGCCCTCCACCACCAGGTCAACGACGCCCTCCCTGACATCACCCCACACCTCCTCCTGGGCAATGGAAACAGCTTCCATCTCCATGGCAACATCTCCGTCTAAGTCCCACGATGGGGGTCTGTGGGAGATGTTTGACAGTAAAGTGGGTGAGACACAGAGCGTCCAGAGCAGCACGGCGGACGCAGCGGTGGAGGTACAACACTACCTCAGTGACCCGTACCTGAACCGAGTGGAGAACCCCATGCACTACTGGGAGAAGCACTCCAAGGTGTACCCGCACCTGTTCCAGCTGGCTCGGAAATACCTCAGTGTTCCTGCCTCGTCTGTGCCATGCGAGCGCATATTCACCAAAGCTGGAGATGTGTTCAATAAAAAGAGGAGTTGCCTCAGTATGAAGGCTGTAGAGCAGATAATGCTGTTGAATAAAGGTCTCGTATAGCACAAGCAGCATACTATCCACGGTGCTTCTCATGCTGTTTGGCCTGTATGTAATATAGGACTATTAAATGTCCTATAAATGCATTGTAATGTATTCTTCCTGGTTTGTGTATAAAGTATGTTAAAATTGCCTCTTTTTTTTTATAAAAAGAGAAGCAGTCTTTTACATTTTGAACATTTGTCAGGAGGCCGTTTGACCACTAGAGGACAATTCTGCACTGCCTAACAACCTGGCAGGGTGTACGTTTATGGCTCTCAATTACTTTTGATTTATTACTGGGTGGACTGAATTCAATATTGCCTATACATCACCATAAGTGTTAAAAATATATTTTAAAACATTGTAAAAATCACAAAATAGTATTTTGCATTGTCATGTAAGCGAGATGGTTGTTGTGCCAAGTGCAATTGGTGTTATTTCACATTCATATCACCACGTATGGACTTCTCTTGATGCCTTTTGAGTGCTTTTTAAGGTCAAGGAAATATTATTTAACTTCTGATGGTTTATCCAATGCCTATTGATGCAGGTGGGGATGATGCTAAATGGCATTTTCATTGGAGGTACAATAGTGATGTATGCAAGTCAGAAGCTTGTATACGACGTACAATTGACACTTACAGAGGGTAATGTGCATTTGAAAAGGTTCATGCTTGAAAATTATGGGGGGAAATTGCTTGGAGGCATTCCACTGTTTTTTAAAAATTAACTAGGAAAGTCAGTTAAGAACAAATTCATATTTACAATGATGGCCTAATCCAGACAACACTGGGCCAATTGTACACTGCCCTATGGGACTCCCAATCACAGCCAGATGTGATGCAGCCTGGTGTTGAACCAGGTATTGCAGTGATACCTCTTGCACTGAGATGGCTTGTCTTAGATCACTGTGCCACTCGTGAGCCCAAGTTTGAAATGACAACAGGTGAATAAATGAAGTGGTTGCCAAGGAGACCTCAAATGGCTACCCAGACTATTTGCCAAGGGAACAGTTGTTGAGCCAGTCATTAAAAAGTAAAGAGCACACATTAATACTGGATTTTCAATTTACTCTTAAAACGATACATATTTCACAGACTTTCACTGTAATATGTAAGCTCAATGGGAAGGCCACTGTAAAATGTATACGAGGATACTTACCATTTTGGTTGGGGTGATGTCAAGTTCTTACTATGAAAACAATCCTGGAAGACTACTCTGAATCCTACTGCCTTTCAGTCTTATCAGAGATACTTCTTGTGTTGAGTTTTTGCAAATGGTGTGCCTGATATCACTGCAGCAAAAGCTTGTTATTCCGCCCATTTTTTTTAGGTTATCTACCTAACACGCACAATTTTGTGGATTGAAATAAGCTCTATTTTGAGCTACATTTATTTAAGGCTTTTTGTTTACTTGGACTGAGAACAAGTACACAGTTTTCCAAAGAGGCAAGGCCATTAAACATTAATCATCATAGTGCTGCGTTGGACCCACAATAAGTTGCACGGTGTTTCAACTAACGGAGCACGTCCTTGTGTTTTGTATGTGAACACAAAAACAATTCAATTGCCAATGAGCTTTTGGAAGTCTTCATGAAATGTAAAAATAAAATCTAAAATATGTAACGTGTAGTGCAACCACAAACAAAGGCTGTCATAAGGATTATGTTGAAAACATACAGAGGGGGATGCTCTCCATGAACAATTATCGTCCTTTGACTTAGAACATGAGCGTCATAGAAATCACACCAATATGGCTAATGTTACATATTTTAATATTATTAATAAAATGCCATTTACTAGACACTTTAATCCAAAGTGATGTACACTACAGTGAGTGCATACACTTTAGTAAATGTAATCCCTGAGGGAAACAAACCTAGCACCACACTATTTCCAACTGAACCACACAGGACCAATAATTTGTCTGGAGGGTAATTTATCAAACTGAATTTTCTATATTCGTTTTTAGTTGCTTTACTTACATTTATTTACGTGCACCCAGGTGGGTCCCAGGACCGAGTTTAGGATACCCTGGTATAGAGTAGAAGTTAAATGCTACGCATATCTTTCTGGCAAAAATGAAAACAACTATTGTTGTATAGAAACAACTATTGTTGAAATAGAAATGTCTGAATGATGATAATGAATGCCCACTTAACATCAGTTATCGAATGGAAGGTGTCAATTATATTATACTACCGGTCAAAAGTTTTACAACACCTACTCATTCAAGGGTTTTTCTTAATTTTTACTATTTTCAACATTGTAGAATAATAGTGAAGACATCAAAACTATGAAATAACACATACGTAGTAACCAGAAAAGTGTTAAGCAATCAAAAAATATTTTATATTTGAGATTCTTCAAATAGCCTCCCTTTGCCTTGATGACAGATTTGCATGCTCTTGTCATTCTCTCAACCAGCTTCATGAGTTAGTCACCTGGAATGCATTTCAATTAACAATTGTACCTTCTTAAAAGTTAAGCCAATCAGTTGTGTTGTGACAAGGTAGGGTGGGTATACAGAAGATATCCCTTTTTGGTGAAAGTCCATATTATGGCAAGAACAGCTCAAATCATCAAAGGGAAACAACAGTCCACCATTACTTTAAGACATGAAGGTCAGTCAATACGGAACATTTCAAGAACTTTGAACGTTTCTTCAAGTGCAGTAGCAAAAACAATCAAGCGCTATGATGAAACTGGATCTCATGAGGACCGCCACAGGAATGTAAGACCCAGAGTTTCCACTGCTGCAAATACCTCCTCATTAGAGTTAGCGGCCTCAGAAATTGTAGCCCAAATAAATGCTTCACAGAGTTCAAGTAACATTCATATCTCAACATCAACTGTTCAAAGGAGACTGTGTGGATCAGACCTTCATGGTCGAATTGCTGCAAAAAAACATGACTAAAGGACACCAATAATAAGAAGAGACTTGCTTGGGCCAAGAAACACAAGCTTTGTGAGAAACGGTTTGGGTGAACAGATGATCATATGTATTTCTCACCGTAAAGCTTGGAGGAGAAGGTGTGGGGGTGCTTTGCTGATGACACTGATTTATTTAGAATTCAAGGCACACTTAACCAGCATGGCTACCACAGCATTCTGCAGCGATACGCCATCCCATCTGGTTTGGGCTTAGTGGGACTATCATTTGTTTTTCAACAGGACAATGACCCAACAAACCTCCAGGCTGTGTAAAGGCTATTTTACCAAGAAGGAGAGTGATGGAGTGCTGCATTAGATGACTTGGCCTCCACAATTCCCTGACCTCAACCAAAATGAGATGGTTTGGGATGAGTCGGACCGCAGAGTGAAGGAAAAGCAGCCAACAAGTGCTCAGCATATGTGGGACCTCCTTCAAGACTGTTGGAAAAGCATTCCAGGTGAAGCTTGTTGAGAGAATGCCAAGAGCGTGGAAAGCTGTCATCAAGGCAAAGGGTGGCTATTTGAAGAATCTCAAATATAAAATATATTCTGATTGTTTAACACTTTTTTGGTTACTTCATGTTTCCATATGTGTTATTTCGCAGTTTTGATGGCTTCACTATTATTCTACTATGTAGAAAATAGTAAAAAATAAAGAAAAACCCTTGATTGAGTCGGTGTTCTAAAACTTTTGACCGGTAGTGTTTATAATTGGCCTATATTATATCATACCTACATATGTAAACACAAAACACCAAATATTGAAATGATGTAGGACACTCAATTGTTATGGATTACCAATCACTTTTATTTGGTCAACATAACATATCTAGCACATATCAGTGATACGCCTCATGCTCATGAACCTCATGCCACTCATGCCCATATCCCTGAAGTTCCTGTACTCTCCGGGCCTCATGTACATCATCCTGCCTCTGAAGTGGGGCTGCTCGTACATCAGCCAGTGGCCATCCATCACGTTGCAGGACTGGCAGTCGGACATGCGATAACGGTCCATGATGGAGTCACAGTCGTCCATCATCTCGTGCATCTGACCTCCAAAGTTATCTCTCTCGTAGATCCTCATTCTGTAGGATCCTCTGTGCTGTTAGGAGGAAATAAGAGTATGTTGAATGAATTACTGAGTACATCAGACTGTTGGAAAGCGTCACAGAGCCAATGTGATTTATTATGGACATCACAAAGCTACTTCGAGCGGGGCTGTTAACAGCAGACTAAATATCATATGGCCTACCATGGGGATTGTGCGGCAGGACCTGATATCAGTCATTCCCATCATACTCTGGAAGTCAGAGTACTCTCCCCTCCTCATGAAGTACTGGTTTCCCATGTAGTTGTTGCGGTCGTAGACCATGAAGCAACCGCTCTGAACCCTACAGGAGTGGCACCTGCTCAGGTAGGAGGACATGTCAGCGCAGTCGCTGCTGCACTCATAGGAACGACCCTGGAAGTTCCTGTCCTCGTAGAAGACGACCTGAAAATAAAAAAGGAGCAATTTCTGTTAATTAAAATGTTTTATGAAACAAACATTTTGGAGAAATCTGCAATGCTATTCAGTCACACTTCATCTTTAATGTTGTAGTTGGGTGTGCTAGAGCACTAGAGGTCTTTTGCATAACAATATATGAAATTTAAAGCATATATTTTGGTTTTAAACTTACCCTGCCCATGTTCATGCTGGTGGACATGTTTGCTCACTGTGCTGCTGGTTGCTGCTCCTGAACTGATTCCTACCTGGTTTAACCCTTTCTTTTATACCTGACCAAACCTAAAGAATTCCCAGCTCCATTGTTCAAACCCCTGACCCAGCAACATGCTATAGAAGCCTGCAGAGGCCACTGAGGTTACGTCCACATTTCCAGTGACTGGATCCCTCAGTGTCTTTAGAAAGACTGTTTCTCAATTGTCTGTTTCTCAAACAAAGTAACATGAAGCCTTTTGAGAGTTTACAACAGCTAGTAACAGCCTTGAAATGGAACGTTCTCCGTACAATACATTGCACAATACTTTTCTACATTTTGTAATCTTATTTGAAAGATACCTTTGATAAAATATTGTTGATAAATGGCTCAATATTATATTGTAAACCCTTTTGATTTAAGGCCTTTAGCAGAAATCACACATATTGAATAAAGAGTGAAAACCTGGGGTTAACCTTTTAGGTTAAACTATGTATTATTACTCATCTTTTGTTCAGTGTGCTGTTTTAACTGTCCGTAAACCTCAGTGGACTTCACGTAGACCGACATTCCTTACCAGTGAATACGTCATCAAAAGTGAGTTGTTACTTAACTAACATTTATGGTTCATAGCACGATACTACAGAAATTGTTACAAAACTTTCAATTGTATTTAAAAAATATTTTCAATACATTAATAATCCATCAATTTGCTAATTTCTCTTGAGTTATAAAAACTAAAAAGAAAAGAGTTAACACTTATTTAAAGAAGCCTTTATAAAGGGTTTATTAAAGGGTATGTAAATAGTTAATAACAGTTAATAATACTTTATAGACTGTTATAATACTTTATAGACTTTATAGTAAAGTAGTTCATTCACTCACATTTAGCATGAGTGACAAATCTTAGTCCACTTTTTTTATTCTCTGCCCCCAAAAGTCCATATTAGGATAGTTTTTACAATATTAAAGTTATGAAAACATAATATTTTCCCCTGATCTAAAGCAAACAATGTGATGAAACAGTCTGGGTTTATTTAGGCAAAGCAATCACACACACACACACACACACACACACACACACACACACACACACACACACACACACACACACACACACACACACACCTCTCTACTAATCCATCTCTCTCTTAACTGCTCCCTTCTTAGATATCCCACACACACATTGTGATGACAGAGAAAGGCATGCTAGAAGGGCTATCTGCCATTGCCTGCATCTTTCACATATTCTCTGTGGGGCTTTTTATAGGGTGGAAATGTTCTGCTTTGCATCAAGTACCAACTATTTTTAACATCGCACATTCCCAAGATACTTTGGAGTACCAGGCGTGTTGCATCGCAGAGTCTGGGTTACCAGCTGGGAAGGTTCTTATGTAAAAACACCCCCCTGGATTGACCCAGTGCTAGGCACTGATCCAGTTAGAGATCCAGTATGTAGATACTGTAGATATTTAGAGGTGTGGTGTGGAGCTAAATTTGGCACATATTGTTTTGCTATGCCAGGTCAGGTCATCACTCTACTGTGCTGATAGAGGCCTCACGCAGTCCTTCCTCTTCCTCTAAAGAGGCAGTTGGTTCACTACTAAATCAATTATTTGCTCGCCGGCCAAAAGCAACATTCTTCCCCAGTAAGGTATTCGTTGTTCCTTTTTTGTTTTCTTTCTTTTTATGATCACTCTACACAATGCACAATCAAACAATAGCTCCATACATGATTTTCCCTCTCAAACAGAACCCCATGTTTGGATGGGGAGCTTGACGTCCAGATAGGCTGATACAAGAGCCTTTTCATGTACCTGACTGACTCCCATACGGTTGGTTGAATTTGATGTTTTCGGCACCTGTTCCTCTTCTTGCCAGTGGAGGCCAGCAAGGGGTCACCACTTCTCTCCTCCTGTCCTGAGACAGGGATGACAATTGTCCTCTTACCCTCCTACCACTGACTGTAGTCAAAACTAAAACAAGACTTCAATGGTAAATGTACTGTGCCACCAAACAATCAGTGGTTTGAACCTGTCTAATAGATGCCTATACACATACACTACTTTATGTGTAGAGGGGAAACACCAATCATTCAGAAAGTACAGCCCTGTAGATAATTCACTATTCTCAGCATTGATCCAAAAATAATCCCAAATCCACCTGGCTGCTGTCCTGACATTTGCATAATAATTGTTATCAGTGTGAAGTCAGTCGTGCCAATGGATGGTATCTAGAAAGGGGTGGTACCTAGATGGGTGGTACCTAGAAAGGGTGTCACAATTACCACACCCTCACTTGTGTGTGTTGACCCTCACTTGTGTGTGTTGGCATCTCGCCCTTCAATGAGACAGACGCCCACATCCTGCCCACCTCCAGGACCCTCTTCCACTGACGCTAATGGTCCCCTTCGTCTGTACCGTCAACCTCCACATGCTGGTCACCATGGCAACAGGTTAGTGGCATGCGATAGCCCACTGTCCAGGGGAATTCCTCCTTTTAACGGTTCGCCTGCCAGAGACTCACGTCAGCACCACGGGGGGCTTGCCTTAGCCCCAGTCCCTAGCAACTAGTTGCTATGCTGCCCCGTTGCCATGCGGAGATTGACATGTTTTTTAACAGTTGGTGGTGATGATCGCCTCTCCAACAAACATAATCACACACGCACTGAGCACACACACCGTCACTATTGCATACCATTCAGAAAGAAGACCCCTTGCCCCTCTTTATCCTTGTGTCACAGTAGCAAGACTGTAGCAAGTTCCACTGATCAAGTTGAGAAGACACAAAGTGACTGTGAGAGACTTATGGACCAGCGTGCAGTATGACCTGACCTGACACTCTTCAAATGAAACCATTTTTGCATGCCTTATTAGATGATTTGGGGAGAAATCTAGCCTCCTCTCCATTCACACTGTGAAATGACACAAGGTTGTCATGATGAAAACCGTAGTAAATAAATAAATCATATCGTCAATAACTGCATTCACAATGACCTTCACAACGGCAAAGTCATATGCCTACACAGGCTACATAGTGCATACCATACCAATGAAGATACATTTAAGGACAAGATTTTAAAAAAAGAACAAGACAGTGCCTGCTGAAGAGAGATAATTTAGCAGTTATACCCATTTCAATCACAACTTTTGATGTGACACTGATGGCTGGCCCAAATTCCTCCAAAACAGATATACCAGAGTGGGATAAAATGATTAGCAGGATCAATTGGCATGTGCTTCATCTCTGATGGTGCTTACCTGGCATGGACCAATAGGAAGGATGCTGCCTGGAGCTCAAAATAAGCCTTCTATCTCCAGCACCCACAAAGGGGGGCTCCACCAATGTCATCTCAACCACCCCTGAGGTTGGTTCTTCCAAGGAAGAAAGAGAATGCCAACAGGATAAGCAACATCCGAAAACTCCCCAAAATATTCAACCTTCCTTCTGCTATCTATCTTGTGACTAATGCTGCAACATGTTGTATAACCCACTCAGTTCAACATGAAGGGTAATGTTGTCATGAGAGTCAATCTGATTGAATTTAACTGATTGAATTTGACTGATTAAGGGCACACAGCCTCTATACAGTGAGCAAAGGTAATCATAAGCATTTACTAACTAGCTCCTGAAGCCAGGAGACCTCTTGTTCCTCTACTCATCTGATAGACATGCCTTAAATCTCCTAACTTGATGTTGGCAAAATATCAATAGTTTATGGGAATGTTTACATCATTGTTTTAAGATTTATTTTCATAGCCCTTAAATCTGACATAGAAACATGACAGATGATGTTAGACACATGACAAATCATTGACAAATAATGAATCCAACTGTGCTTGATTGAGTCTTAAGGTTTGTTTATATTTTGAGCCTGTTACTAAGGCTATCGTACTGTTTAATCATGGACTCAGGAAAGGTTCAACAGGGGACAGGAAGTAAACAGCAGCAACCTGCTTTGCCATGTTGCTTTGTTGAATCCATCCAGGGAGGGCTGGCAGGGTTTCCTCTCCAGGGGCCAGGGCAAAATAATTTAACTGGGCGGGATAGATTAGTAGATAGTCAGACACCCAGGGAGATCTGACTCGGAGAAGGGGATGAAACGTGCAGCCTTGCAGAAAGGAAATACAATTTAGATTATTGCAGTAGTCCCCGATACCCACCTGTGGGTATAGACCTTAATGTAATGGGACTTGGGATCTTGGGGTCTGGAGCATGTGTAATCTATCCTGTGACCAAAGGTAATGTCACGACTTCTACTGAAGTCAGTTCCTCTCCTTGTTCGGGCGGCGTTCGGCGGTCGCCGCTCCCGGCCTTCTAGCCATCACGATCCACCTTTAATTTTCCATTTGTTTTGTTTTGTCTTCCTGCACACCTGGTTTACATCTCCTACTAATTACATGTGGATATAACCCTCTGTTCCCTCCATGTCTGTGTGGGGTATTGTTTACTGTCAAGGTTGGCACGCTTCCGGCTGGTTTGCGCCGGGTTTTGTTTTATTACCTGTGCTTTGTGGCAGCCGGTACTTTGTACATGGGCTTTGTAGTTTTGCTGCCTCATCTTGTCATTTGGGCATTTTGTGTTGTGACGCTGTTGCGTTCTGTATTATGATTGCCTAAGTAAAGTGCTTTGTCCATTCATCTCTGCTCTCCTGCGCCTGACTTCCCTGCACCAGCTACACCCACCGTTGACACGTAAACAACTTCATAATTTTGTGTGTTGCAGATGTGTCTCAGAGGAATGGAGAGGCCAACTGTGTGTGTGTGTGTGTTGTTTGAGGAGACTTACATGTAATTCAATTTGGCCTCAGGTTGTATTTATGTGGGAGGATGGGTCGAAGATTCCTTCAACAGCCCATTCAATTTTTCATCAGAGTTTCCCTTTTCATCCCACGCAGGTGGGAAGTGACATTTTGTTAGGGCTCTCTTAACTAGATATATGGGGCTCGTGACCTTCTCAGGTATTACTTTTATTAAGAGAAGCAACTTAAAACAGTAAGTCAATGTCAACCGACTGACGTTGATGGAACGGCTGCCTACTGCGTGCTGGCAGCCATTGTCTGTTGAGCGGAGTTGGACTCCGGGAAATTCTAGTATCAATTTCAAATCAAGATTGGTTGAATTGTGGACCTTATACAGTAAAACGGAGAACAATCTATTGAAACATACAGGGAAATGCACAATGCTTAACATATCCAACAAATAATATTTAAGTAAGCACAGTTTATTCCCTGTTCTCTCTATTTAAGTCACTACCATGTTATGGGTGTTTTAATTTATTTGTTGTAATTATCTGCCTGCCTGGCTCCATAATCACATTTAATGCATTCCTCTTTTCTATAACCTCTCTCTGTACTTGGCTATACTCCAGGTTATAGAGCAGAGATGCAAATGATGCATTGACATCGTAATAAACAGAATTTGTCACATCCAATACAATGTTTTGGGTGTGTAGAAATGTTAAGATATATTAGTGTAGGCAGCTAACAAACAGCACAGCTTGGTAATCATAAACACAATTTGAAGGTGCTAAGAGCTGGTTTGGGACTTTCACAGAGGAACTGGTCATCAGTCTAAAGCATGAAATGGTTTGGAAACACTGTGGTAAAGCATTAAAATCCCATCCATTCTCTCAGGCCAGTTCAAAGCCTCAGCCAACAAACCCGACTTATCAATCACCGCTGTTTTATTCAATTAAGCATTGGCACTGAACAACTTCGAATCTAATCTATTTTGCGTTAAGTTTTTTTTCTTACTTTGTCCATTACTTTGGCCCGGCACAGTCTTTTGACTCAACACATTGCATTTTAAAAGGAATGTTTCTTTGTTAGTCTGTGTACACATGTAAATCACAAATGGAAGGATGTGTGTGGATACTTTGACCAGACACGTTGTCACATGATTCACTTGATTTACATAAAGAGTAAGATGTAGGCCACGGTATTGTCAACGGTTCATTTGTGTGCTGAAGAACTGGTTCAGTGGGTTTGCAAAACTGGCTTCAGTAAGCTATAGTGTCTATTTTTTTTTTTTAAATGTATTTTTGCATTCTAGAACAGAACTATCTTTTGTTTGAGTCCACTGAGAGGGAATAGGCCATTGTTAGGATAATTAATGTCCAACCCCAGATGTATTTCATACACTGTGTTCCCATGAACGATTGGCATCTCTCAAACATAGTCCAGACACCAAGAGAAATGACATTCCTATCTCTGGTTTGTGATAAGGGACTCATATATTTGCATTATGATGAGAAGATAGCACAGAAATGCAGCCCAGCCTCATCTGCATGTCTCTCTTCACCTTACCTCTGGGTGGAGGCCTTCAGAAACCGTTGCTGTTTGATCAGCCCCTAGGACTGATCCAGATGTTTTCATTCTTTCCAGAAATAAATCATTTGTCTGTCTTTTAGATCTGTAGGCTACACTTGGCACCAGGGCAAAGAGAATTTCTCTACCCTCATTATCTTATCACATTCATTCTGGTAATATATAATAGGTAAGAGGTAGTTGAATCAAAAGAAAAAGAAAATAGTTAGGAAATAGTTAGCTTAATGTTCCAACTTGTGACTGGCAAAGTAAGATCTACCTACACCTGTTGTATTCGGCGCATGTGACAAATAAAGTTTGATTTGATGGGTAAGACGATCTACATTTGTTTGATTGTACATTGTAGTGTTCCATCTCTACAGTATGTGGGTATTACAATTTGTGAGTATAATATTTCCCACACAAAGATTCACAGAGATTACACACATCTAAAGCAGGAGTAAGCAAGGTATGTGGATCTCAGACAGATATCATCATATTCGCTATGAGAAAACTCCATGACAAGTCAAAGCAAGGATGGACCAGAAGTCAAATGAATGCCTGTATCTATCAAGAGTTAGCTTTCCTAGACAAAACAAAGGTCTGAGATTGCAGCAGTGTGTGTGTCAGGCGAAGCCAGCATGACCCATTCCGAGATTGGAGACACTGGCTACGTAACCCACCAGACCTCCCTCCACCTGTGTAAATAACCTCTATTGCAATTACAGAGCAGGTTCTACGTACCTACAATACTGTTACTACAGTTATTCCGTAAATAATGTACATTTGATTGACATGACCTTGTATTTTACAGTGGGTTACTTTGACAATGCTGCATTCATAACCAAGTGGGAAGGTGAAAATGACCCGTTGTGAAGTTGTAAGTACTAATTGGATGAGTGCACATGCTTTGAACTCATTGAGTAACGCTGATTGGCTAATGGCCAACAAGCTGCATCAAGCATAAACTAAAAGTACAACTATCATGCTTGTAAACTAATTATAGTGTTCAAAAACCATATTAATAGATTGTTTTTTATAAATAATATTTTGTTGTTGCATTTAACTACCGGAAATTCTGTTATCGAGGTAGCCTAATTTTTTTAGTAGGTTACTTGAGAGGCCAGCATGTGGGAGAAGTCGGAGCGTTCAAGTGGATTTTTCCCAGTCAGTATTTGGTAAATACCAATTGTGTGCAACTGCAACCCGCAATATGGGGCATTCCTGCATGTGGGCTCTCATCTGCAAGAACGTCCCCCCCCCCTTCACTTCCGCATCCCGAACACCTGCCCTCACTTTCGTCAACAGAACTGCGGGAAAACAGTGCCCGCTGTCTACCACTGTTGTACGGCTAGCTAGCTACCATTATTGTCGCCTGTGAGGTTTATCGGCAGCTGGTATCCAACGTTATTGTGCATTAACGCCACCTACTGTTTTGGAGCGCCCCTGCCTCCCGCCTGTCCTAACTTAAAAATTGACCAATAAAAGTATAGAGAGGAGTTCCTGCAGATTCAGGAATGCCCACATGCAGGAACGCCCCCACACTATTGGCTGCAATTGCACCCTTCTAAATACCACCTTCCCACTTGTATTTGAACGCAGGATCTGAGCACCCGCCCCTCATGAATAATTCAGCAGCCCCTCCGCTTCATGCGGAGCGTTTTCAACACACACCAACATCTTCGTTGGCAATGTTTGGTTCTTCTCATGCAGTCGCGTAATGAAATAGTTCTTTCTTCTTCACTGGGTGGTTATTATTGGAGGCAAATTGAGCGCAATTCCGGGATTTTTTTCCTCCCTCAAAACCTGGAGTAGGCGGTACCTCAGTGGGAGAAGGACGGAACGATCGAACACGTCGAATCTTTACGCACGCTCGCGAAGGCTGTGTTGTGGTCCAGCTGCTTACTGGAAATCTTGCTGAAACGTTAGCTAGCCATTGCACTGACGTTTATATACGAACTGACACGGGTTTAATGGTCAGTGGGACGTTCTTGCCTCGGCTTATTTGACAGTGGAGGAGGTGAAAAAAAATCAAGGTACGTGACAGCGAATGACAATTACAAGGTAATGTTACATTTGAAACACGAAATTCGAATGCTTTGGCTGAATGACGTTAGTCCTAGCCAAATAATGTGATGTTCTTTAGCGTTCGGTGTCTGCTGTGCTGCACTGTTTTAGCTAGCTGGCGCTTGCTGTATATCCGCATCGAAGTGTCCCAATCATCTATTGTATTGCAGGTAGCTAGCAAACTAACATAGTTAGCATTCGCTATTTGACAACCATATAATTTTCGAACATGTTTTTTACTGTAGTTATATTTAGCTGGACAACCTAAAGCCACACAGTGAACAATGTGGCTCTTCCGTTTCACAAAGAAACCCCTTTTGTGTATTTTTTATTGACGAATATCCCATCGCCATACGCCTCAAACTGGCTTACTGGACATCTTTGAAGTTAGAATGACAGCTAACCCCCCCTGGCTAACGTTAGTTAAATAGAGAAGCTGTGTAACGTTATTAAGATTCATTATACCCTTGGTGAATTATACCATGGCATTTGCTGAATGACTTTCTAAACCAAATGTATAAATGCTTAATTTCTGTGCATTCAATGTCCTAGCACCAGCTTACTTTAAAATGCATGGGGGTTGTGAATGCATTACTGCCATGATGGGTTATGTGTTTCTTACATTTCCAGTGGTGACAGAACTGGGTCTGGTTTCCCAAAAGCATCTTAAAGAGAAATTTAAAAATAAAAATTAATCTTCATATTCATGATCTCTAGCACCAGACCAACATCAATATATCAAATGGCGTGTTTCTATGTTTTCTTGATGTTGAGGTGGTGCTGGAGATTATGAATTTGAACAATTTAGAAATAGCCCTTTAAGGCTAAATTCGTGGTTAGAACCTTCGTAGGAACATAGTTTAATCTCTGAGTTGTTTCCCTTCATAACGTTGCACTTGAAAACGATTAATCTAACATGCTGACCAGACCGCGTGTGTGTGTGCGCGCGCGCATGTTGATTTTTGTCCACGATCGCCAGAACGGCCTTAAAAATAATGGGACTGCCGTTTTACTGCACTAAAATTAGTTTGACCCCCATTGAAATCTTTTTTATTTCGCTACAAATCGAGATATTGATCCATTCTGACTACTACATTTGTCATCACACAGGACCACATGCTGACACAGAACTATTACCGACTGGTAGGCCTAAGGGAGGCTCACACCCTCATGCATGCTCTTTGAATGTGCACTCTTTTTACATGTGTGTGAATAGACCTAGCAGCTGAGAATGCTTCAGTAGGCTACTGTACAATCATTCTTTGACGTTCAATGATCAATTATTCACTCAAACACCTCTTTGCAACCTCTTTATTCCCAAAACTTTTCCTCAATCACTCATCTTTCTTGAAGTGACCGTTATGGATAGGCTACCTACAGTAGAGTAGTCCATGGACACAGGGACCCAATATTTGGGTTTGTTTACTAATTCTGCTAATCCCGTTTCCAAACAGCAGTCTTCAAACAGCATGGTCAAATTTCCTCATCGTGACTCCATAAATGAGCTAGCCTAAAATCAATAAGATGAGGTGAGTTTGTATTTTGGGTGAACCATCCCTCTAAACATATTAAGCCCCCTTTCTCCTACTTATAAACATTGTTGGGTCATTAATCAAATACTGTCAGACTGCCTACTGGCTAGGCTATCTTAACTAAAACACAACCCAGATTAAATAATCACAGTTGGCCAGTGCCTCCAGGGTGAGATTTTTTTATGACTGACATGTAGTAATTTCTTTGTAACTTTCATTTACGTGCTGGAGGGCAGCTGTGGAAAAGTGATTAGGGAAATGATGTGCAGTCTAGGGTTGGGGGCTTTAGCAAGGTACTTCACAGAAATAGAGCCAGCTGTCGCAGCAGACATCAGCTATGATGAACTTGTCCCAGATTGGGGTATCTGTTGAGGAAATAACAAAATCATAATTAAGTTCAGCCAATTGATTTACCGGCTGGAGTGGCTGCTTGTATCTTCATGATGAATGAGTATGGAAGGGCCTTAGCAAAACAATAGTGAATTGGGAACCCACTAGACCAAGTAAAAGGTTTTATGACATTGACTTACTTTTATTAATTCTACCTTTTAACATGCGATCAGTGTAAAGATTTTGTACAGGCTGCTGAGGGAAGCCAATTAGATCTGACCTAGATTAAATGTGACTTTGGCAAGTAGCCTACTTCCAGCAGTCCTGAGCAGTGTAATTTCTCAAAGTTGCTAGTCTTGATGCCATAGGCCTACTTGTATACTTTATTTCTTTTTCTATTTTGTATATATATATTTTTTTACACTGTTTTCTCCTCAATTTTGTGGTATCCAATTGGTAGTTAGTCTTGTCTCATCGCTGCAACTCCCGTACAGACTCGGAAAAGGCGAAGGTCGAGAGCCGTGCGACACAATGCCCAGTTAACCCGGAAGCTAGCCGCACCAATGTTTCGAAGGAAATGCCATGTATTTGGCGACAGTGTCAGCGTGTACTGCGCCCGGCCCCCCACAGGAGTCGCTAGTGCGCGATGGGACAAGGTGCGCCGCCCCATGGGTCTCCCGGTCACAGCTGACTGCGACAGAGCCTGGACTCTAACCAGGATTTCTAGTGGCACAGCCTTAGACAACTGCACCACTCTGAAGGCCCTCCTACTTGTATACTTACAGGTTTACAAGGTTACCTTAGTTATCAAAAAGAAAAGAAAGGAGGACCAATGCACTCTTCATATAATTCATTTAAATGCCTTTTATTAGTATGGCATGTTCAATAGAAACAACGTTTTTTTTTTTTTTAACCGACGCGTTTCGGCAGCATGGCCTTCGTCAGGGAGTGCTCAGGATTAGAGGTCGACCGATTAATCGGAATGGGCGATTTAATTAGGGCCGTTTTCATAACAATCGGAAATCGGTATTTTTGGACACCGGTTTGGCCAATTTGTTAATATTTTTTATTATTATAATTTTTTACACCTTTATTTAATCTTTATTTAACTAGGCAAGTCAGTTAAGAACACATTCTTATTTTCAATGACGGCCTAGGAACGGTGGGATAACTGCCTCGTTCAGGGGCAGAACGACAGATGTTCACCATGTCAGCTCGGGGGAGCCAATCTTGCAACCTTACAGTTAACTAGTCCAACGCTATAACCATCTGCCTCTCGTTGCACTCCACAAGGAGACTGCCTGTTACGCGGATGCAGTAATCCAAGGTAAGTTGCTAGCTAGCATTAAACTTATCTTAAAAAATTATCTATCATAATCACTAGTTAACTACACATGGTTGATATTACTAGTTTATCTAGCGTGTCCTGCGTTGCATATAATCTGACTGAGCATACAAGTATCTGACTGAGCGGTGGTAGGCAGCAGCAGGCTTGTAATCATTCATTCAAACAGCACTTTCGTGTGCGTTTTACCAGCAGCTCTTTGTTGTGCGTCAAGCATTGTGCTGTTTATGACTTCAAGCCTATCAACTCCCGAGATGAGGCTGGTGTAACCGAAGTGAAATGGCTAGCTAGTTAGCGGGGTGCGCGCTAATAGCGTTTCAAACGTCACTCGCTCTTAGACTTGTAATGGTTGTTCCCCTTGCTCTGCATGGGTAACGCTGCTTCGAGGGTGGCTGTTGTCGGTGTGTTCCTGGTTCGAGCCCAGGGGGAGCGAGGAGAGGGACAGAAGCGATACTGTTACACTGGCAATACTAAAGTGCCTATAAGAACATCCAATTGTCAAAGGTTAATGAAATACAAATGGTATAGAGAGAAATAGTCCTATAATTCCTATAATAACTACAACCTGAAACTTCTTACCTGGGAATATTGAAGACTCATGTTAAAAGGAATCACCAGCTTTCATATGTTCTCATGTTCTGAGCAAGGAACTTAAACGTTAGCTTTCTTACATGGCACATATTGCACTTTTACTTTCTTCTCCAACACTTTGTTTTTACATGATTTAAACCAAATTGAACATGTTTCATTATTTATTTGAGGCTAAATTGATTTTATTGATGTATTATATTAAGTTAAAATAAGTGTTAATTCATTATTGTTGTAATTGTCATTATTACGCATACATAAAAATAAAAAAAAGGCCAATTAATCGGCATCGGTTTTTTTGGTCCTCCAATAATCGGTCGACCTCTACTCAGGAAGCACCTCTCCTGCTAAGAGTGCACTACCACTAACACCTGGCTGCTACCAAGATATACCGCTATGATGGGAAAGTAAAGTCATCACAACTAAGACAGTTGTGCCAAGCAATTTAATGCATCCTTTTAAAAATGTCTGAAGCCATTTTCCAGTAGAATGTTATGAAACAATGTAAGATTTATTTCGATGTTTTTAGTACCTCCGATGCAGCCCAATCATTTAGCCTAGTAGAGTATTTGATTGATAAATGGCTTCTTTGCACAACATTATGAAGCGGGGCAATGTTATGGATTTGTCACAGCTGCTACTCTCCGTTTAGGGGAACCTTGATTATTAAACACAGTCACACAGTGTTGTCTGTCTGCAGTCAGATATGTAAATTGAAGTATGTGCTGCGTGCCTGATGAGCTGCTGTGACTCTCGCATGTAGTAAATCCCCATAACTGCCACACCTCCAATACTTAGAGGAAAACCTGAGCTGCTGCCATGCCTTTACTGCAGGGTCATTAAAGGCCATGCCATGAAGTGAAGCTGCATTCACTAACACCATCTCAATTCATCCCTTTGCTCCCAAGCCTCCCACCTCAGGTTTATCTTAGTGGCTGCCTGTTTGTCAGACTCACATGCGCACACCCACACACCCACACCTTTCTCCCTTTGCTTTGATTGGGATGAGATTATCAATGGTCACAGCTGTTTCACCTTTTGGTGTTTGCTGCAGTGATAAAATGTTTGAGAATCTGACATGCAAGTAGATTTTCCTCTTGAGTCACATTTGGAGATGGCATATTGCTGTGCTTAGCGCAGTATGACGGACTGTATGTTCGAGCAGCAGGTTTGGCTTGTCCTACTCTTCCAAAATGGGCTTTCAATATATTTGGCTGAATACTGTTATAGGACAGTCTTTCTCAGAAGTTTTCCCATTTATGTAATTTATAACAGAATGTTATTACAGAATTGGGTGCATATGCATCCAAACTATGGAAAGACGATTGATGTCTCTCCTTAAAAATGTTTGTGTGGAATCACAATAAAGGGATTGTAACCATCAACATAACCTAAAGAGGTCCTTCAAGTTCAAAAAGCAGCAAGTTGTTGTAAGTGACTTTTTTTGTAGTTGAATCCAGGCCAACTTGTGAGACAGCCTGACCCCCTGACTCTCAATTACCCACAACCTCCTACAGGTGGGTTCTCTGCTGTCGCCTGGCTCTTATCTCCATGCTCAACTTTACTTCCTACAGGACACTGTTCAGCTGGCCCCATAGACAGAGTGGGAAGGGGGGGGGGGGGGTTTTGGCGTCTGGCACTTTTTTTCTCTCTAGTCTAGGGCTATGCAGCATGCATTCCTGTGGGCTAGATTTAATTGTCAGTGCCACTCAACTAGTGCTAATAATAAGGAGACTAACGAGGAGGCTAAAAGTTCCTGTTGAGACCACACATCAGGGTCAGTAATGCTTTGTTTTCTTTGTGTGTGTGTGTGTGCGTGCATGTCTTCCGTTTGTTGTTTTATGTGGGCCAACGTCGATCTGGTTCCAAGATACCAACAGTCACGACTTTTGGTTACAATGCCTTATTATTTCCTGATATCGAATCCTGAGTCACCATCCTGAGTGAGAGAGAGAATGTTTGGATTATTTGGGGTTACTAAAGCACAGACCAATACCCCTCCCATATAATAATATGATAAGAACAGGCCCTAGTCAACCAAACACGGTTTCTTGTTTCAATCGCCAAAGATTTTTATGTTGCCACACAGTCAAGGTGGCATTTCTCAGTAGTAGAGATGACCAGGGATGTTCTCTTGATAAGTGCATGAATTGGAAAATGTTCTGTCCTGCTTAAGCATTCAAAATGTAAAGAGTACTTTTGGGTGTCAGGGAAAATGTATGGAGTAAAAAGTACATTATTTTCTTTAGGAATGTAGTGAAGTAAAAGTTGTCAACATTTTACTTGGGGGTCATGTTGTGGACTTCAAGAGAATGCTGAGTTACCTTGCATGTTGACATATGTAGTTCTATTGTATCCTCTCCTTTCTCAGTAAGCAATATCAAAAGAACTTGATTTGAAAAAGTGTTGACTTGCACCATAAGAGCTCAGCTGAATGATGGGGGGAAAATAATTCAGCTAGCGTCAGACAACCAAGTCTCTGGTGCAGTACAATTTGTTTTTAGCAAGAGTGAAAGAAATACATCCCTCTATTTATTTTTCTGTCCCACAGCAGTTTAATTTAAATGGACCACTGAACAATACTGTCTACACTACAACAAGCAATGTGTCACCTGCTTTCAGAGGGGAAAAACAGCTGTGAATGCAGCCGTTTTCACTGGACTGCAGCGTTTCCCTAATGGAATGGATTTTTAAATTCTCATAAATGTTATCAGTGAGGGATGACCGCAGTCACTCCAGGAAGCGGCCCTTGTCACCGCACATCATCAGGAGGCCAGTGTGATTCAACCATGTCGAGGTGACAAGACTGCCGGCTCCATCATGGAATTAGCCTAATTTACATCAGCTCAAACGTTCACATCTTTCAGTTTGCCAAATGATCTGTTTGCTTATATTCTACTTTTTGAGACCAATTTCATCCAAATCTCCTCATTAACAAAGCCATAATTGTTCCCCTTTTGTCTTTTTTACATGTTAAAATGAAGCCGACTCAGGATTAGAAAATAAACGGTAGTGTCATCTGGCGTATGTTGCACCTAGCACTGCAGGTAGACTGAAGAGGAGTATCTTACAGATCCTTTCTGGCAACCTCACCTTCAGGTTTATTCAGTCTCTAGCTCAGACTTCCAGGACTCCACTGAAGTCCCAGTACATGTCATCTCCAATGGAGCGTGCCACCAGAGCCTTCTGATCTGATCAGATGGCTGTTTTGAACCCATTCCTCCCTCTTCTATTCCCCTCGGAGGCCATCATCTCGTTCCCGCCATCCATGCATTGGTGCCACCTCGTCTTCAGAGACCTCGCACATATATTGAACAAAGATATGATTGCAACAATTTCAATGATTTTACTGAGTTACAGTTCATATAAGGAAATCAGTCCTTTGAAATACTATACATGTACAGTGGGGCAAAAAAGTATTTAGTCAGCCACCAATTGTGCAAGTTCTCTCACTTAAAAAGATATGAGGCCTGTAATTTTCATCATAGGTACACTTCAACTATGACAGACAAAATGAGAATTTATTTGCAAATTATGGTGGAAAATAAGTATTTGGTCACCTACAAACAAGCAAGATTTCTGGCTCTCACAGACCTGTAACTTCTTCTTTAAGAGGCTCCTCTGTCCTCCTGGTTACCTGTATTAATGGCACCTGTTTGAACTTGTTATCAGTATAAAAGACACCTGTCCACAACCTCAAACAGTCACACTCCAAACTCCACTATGGCCAAGACCAAAGAGCTGTCAAAGGACACCAGAAACAAAATTGTAGACCTGCACCAGGCTGGGAAGACTGGATCTGCAATAGGTAAGCAGCTTGGTTTGAAAAAATCAACTGTGAGAGCAATTATTAGGAAATGGAAGACATACAAGACCACTGATAATCTCCCTCGATCTGGGGCTCCACGCAAGATCTCACCCCGTGGGGTCAAAATGATCACAAGAACGGTGAGCAAAAATCCCAGAACCACACGGGGGGACCTAGTGAATGACCTGCAGAGAGCTGGGACCAAAGTAACAAAGCCTACCATCAGTAACACACTACGCCACCAGGGACTCAAATCCTGCAGTGCCAGACGTGTCCCCCTGCTTAAGCCAGTACATGTCCAGGCCCGTCTGAAGTTTGCTAGAGAGCATTTGGATGATCCAGAAGAAGATTGGGAGAATGTCATATGGTCAGATGAAAACAAAATATAACTTTTTGGTAAAAACTTAACTTGTCGTGTTTGGCGGATAAAGAATGCTGAGTTGCATCCAAAGAACACCATACTGTGAAGCATGGGGGTGGAAACATCATGCTTTGGGGCTGTTTTTCTGCAAAGGGACCAGGACAACTGATCGGTGTAAAGGAAAGAATGAATGGGGCCATGTATCGTGAGATTTTGAGTGAAAACCTCCTTCCATCAGCAAGGGCATTGAAGACATCACTGCTCTAGAGGAGATCTGCATGGAGGAATGGGCCAAAATACCAGCAACAGTGTGTGAAAACCTTGTGAAGACTTACAGAAAACGTTTGACCTCTGTCATTGCCAACAAAGGGTATATAACAAAGTATTGAGAAACTTTTGTTATTGACCAAATACTTATTTCCACCATAATTTGCAAATAAATGCATTAAAAAATCCTACAATGTGATTTTCTGGAATTTTTTTTCTCATTTTGTCTGTCATAGTTGAAGTGTACCTATGATGAAAATTACAGGCCTCTGTCATCTTTTTAAGTGGGAGAACGTGCACAATTGGTGGCTGACTAAATACTTTTTTGCTCCACTGTACATGTAGTCTTTGTGGTGGAAGCAGTTCAGGAACCTTTTGGAAGAGGTGTTGTCGTGCCCTCTTCGTCTGTGTTTTTGTGTTTGAACCATGCTAGATCCTTAGTGATGTGGACACCGAGGAACTTGAAGCTCTCCACTGTCGACTTTTGTATCAACATGACTACTTCCTCTCTGAATTGTTTTATTTCATTAGAGAATGACATCCTAGCTGAAGTCCTGCGTTTTCTCACACCAGAAAGAAATGGCTAATATGACTATTTATATCTCTAATGATACCTCAAGTTAATCTGGCTCCAGCTTGTGAGTAAAGAAAGACTGGGGTTACTATTTCTTAGCTCAATTGCAGCCACTGTTTCAATGGAAATGGTCCTGCAGAGCCACTATCTGAACTCAATACAAAGAAGTCTGAGGGAAGAACAAAAGGGACGGGTCTTAAATTGTCCTCATCGGTCTAAGTTGTTACATTGGACAGTACCCTACGTTTTCTTTTACCAGACATATTGCTTTCACCTATGAACACATTTGCCCGTGGGGGTACAGATTGTGGTTTGCATGGTGGTTGGCATTGACGTATTTGAATATGTCGCTTGACCAGATAGGCTATGTTGGATATTATTTAAAAAATTACTGGAGTGCTTAGAATTTGCTTCTAGATGTATATTGGCCTAGCCTACATTTAAAATTGAAGCACTTCAGTGCCTTCCTTTCCCCCTGCACTTGAAAATACAGCCTCTCCATGGCTCTGAATTACTTCCATTTGAAAAGCTGATTTATAGATAATCTGTCATTGATTTCAGAACATCATGCACCAGGTAAGGCTGTGTGTGGCACTTTTTTGTGTGTTTTTGTTTTGTTTGAGGCTCCGCTTCCTGGTAGAACCAATCAAGACTGACCATTTAAAGAGCAATCTTTCACAATGCAAGTGCATTCATGTGTCTGGAGTTTACACTAATCTGTAATGATTGGTCGTACTCAGTATGAGAACACAATCAGTTTTGAATGCTGTTCTAGAGAAGCATCTAATCCAATAACCTATTTATCTTTTGTGTGTAAGTTTCAACCTCTATCTCCATTTGTAAATATGTTCTCCAAATGGGTAATTATGAGCTCAAGTATTGATTCTTTCATCTGCACCTCTTTTATACTCTCTGACAGATAGGCCTAAACAGCAAGCATTTAGCCCATGTTTGTTGGTTTTTGTGGTTTTCGAAATCTGAGCTTTTCGACCTTCACCCGACTTTACATCCCCTTCAACCTTTTCCTGAAGTAACAAAATACAAAACACTCCTCAAGACTACCATGGTTTATTTTCCCCTCCAATTTTATAGAGTAGACCCTGAATATCTTTTTTCAAATCAAATTTTATTGGTCGTGTACACATATTTTGCAGATGTTATTGCAGGTGTGGCGAAATGCTTATGTTTCTCGCTCCAACAGTGAAGTAATATTTAACAATACAAAACAATACACACAGTTTCAAAACACTGTCCGGAATATAAATATACTCTTTCCATGACATAGACTGACCAGGTGAATCCAGGTGTAAGCTATGGTCCCTTTATTGATGTCACCTGTTAAATCCACTTAAATCTGTGTAGATGAAGGGGAGGAGACAGGTTAAAGAAGGATTTTTAAGCCTTGAGACAATTGAGACATGGATTGTGTATGTGTGCCATTCAGAGGGTGAATGGGCAAGACAAAAGATTCAAGTGCTTTTGAAAGGGGTTCGGTAGTAGGTGCCAGGCACCCGGGTTTGAATCTGTCAAGAACTGCAATGCTGCTGGGTTTTTCACACTCAACCGTTTCCGTGTGTATCAAGAATGGTCTACCACCCAAAGGACGTTAGTCTACATCCCTGTGGACCGCTGTGGACCGCTTTCGACACCTTGTAGAGTCCATGCCTCGATGAATTGAGGCTGTTTTGAGGGCAAAAGGGGGTGCAACTCAATATTAGGATGGTGTTCCTAATGTTTTGTACACTCAGTGTGTACAGTTGAAGTCGGAAGTTTACATTCACCTTAGCCAAATACATTTAAACTCACAATTCCTGACATTTTAATCCTAGTAAAAATTCCATGTCTTAGGTCAGTTAGGATCACCACTTTATTTTAAGAATATGAAATGTCAGAATAATAGTAGAGAATTATTTATTTCAGCTTTTATTTCTTTCATCACATTCCCAGTGGGTCAGAAGTTTACATACACTGAATTGGTATTTGGTAGCATTGCCTTTAAATTGTGTAACTTGGGTCAAATGTTTCGTGTAGCCTTCTACAAGCTTCCCACAATAAGGTGGGTGAATTTTGGCCCATTCCTCCTGACAGAGCTGGTGTAACTGAGTCAGGTTGTAGGCTTCCTTGCTCGCACATGCTTTTTTAGTTCTGCCCACATATTTTCTATAGGATTGAGGTCAGGGCTTTGTGATGGCCGCTCCCAATACCTTGACTTTGTTGTCCTTAAGTTTGGAAGTATGCTTGGGGTCATTGTCCATTTGGAAGACCCATTTGCGACCAAGCTTTCACTTCCTGACTGATGTCTTGAGATTTTGCTTCAATATATCCACATAATTTTCCTTCCTCATGTTGCCATCAATATTGTGAAGTGCACCATTCCCTCTTGCAACAAAGCACCCCACAACATGATGCTGCCACCCCCGTGCTTCACGGTTGGGATGGTGTTCTTCAGCTTGCAAGCCTCCCCCTTTTTCCTCCAAACATAACGATGGTCATTATGGCCAAACAGTTCTATTTTTGTTTCATCGGACCAGAGAACATTTCTCCAAAAAGTACAATCTTTGTCCCCATGTGCAGTTTCAAACTGTAGTCTGTTTTTTTATGGCGGTTTTGGAGCAGTGGCTTCTTCCTTGCTGAGCGGCCTTTTAGGTTATGTCGAATTTTCAACTGATTTTACTGTGGCTATAGATACTTTTGTACCTGTTTCCTCCAGCATCTTCACAAGGTCCTTTGCTGTTGTTCTGGGATTGATTTGCACTTTTCGCACCAAAGTACGTTCATTTCTAGGAGACATAGCACGTCTCCTTGCTGAGTGGTATGATGGCTGCGTGGTCCAATGGTGTTTATACTTGCGTGCTATGGTTTGTACAGATGAACGTGGTACCTTCAGGCGTTTGGAAATTGCTCCCAAGGATGAACCAGACTTGTGGAGGTCTACGATTTTTTTCCTGAGGTCTTGGCTGATTTATTTTGATTTTCCCATGATGTCAAGCAAAGAGGCACTGAGTTTGAAGGTAGGCCTTTAAGTACATCCCCAGGTACACCTCCAATAGGCTAATTGACATCCTTTGAGTCAATCAGAAGCTTCTAAAGTCATGACATCATTTTCTGGATTTTTCCAATCTGTTTAATGGCACAGTCAACTTACTGTATGTAAACTTCTGACCCACTGGAATTGTGACAATTTGTGTCATGCACACAGTAGATGTCCTAACCAACATGCCAAAACTATAGTTTGTTTACAAGAAATTTGTGTAGTTGTTGAAAAACAAGTTTTAATGACTCCAACCTAAGTGTATGTAAACTTCCGACTTCAACTGTATGTAGATAATGGTGTGTACGCACAGTGTATGAGTAGAAAAGGTGTGTACTGAAGTAGTTATATAGGATGAGTGTTTTATCACTAGACATCTGTTTCCTTTTGCAGATAATCAGAAACTGACATGATCCCCAAACAGACAGTTGTTACAGTTTTCGGTAGCACCGTCCGTCCAGGTATCTGCTTTAGTGGTCCCCTGCAGGATTGAGTTGTAAAGAGCAGGGCTTGACGATACGTCTCTATATTACGGCATACGCTGCGCTATGCTAGACACAGTGTACACATGGGATTCTTTTCTGTTTCATGAAGGAAAACCATATCATAGTGCTGAAGACTGGATAGAGATAAAATGGCTTCAAATCAGGTTCATTGAGTGGATGTGCCACCAAGCCATCCTGTTTTAAGGTTTAATGCCTCACATGGACATAGAACTTAATTGCTTTATACGGCGGCCTTGAGAAAGAGGACACCACATTTAGCCCATTACCCTGCATAAAATGGATGATTTTGCCTTCTTTATTTTCTCCCACATCTACATAATGTGACCATTTGTGCGTGGTGCTAGGCGATGGCCTTTTGTTATGCATTAGGCTAACACAGTGCTATTGCTACCTCGGATTGTGTCCATATACACTGGTAACCCGCAGTGACCACTGCTCCCCATTCCCTGCCCTCATTACAGAGGTAATAGAATCCGCCTCTGTCCCCTGAGCACACAGCCTTCCATACGTTTCTCATCAGCTCATTCCCACCAAGCCTTCCATAAGCCTCCAGTGATCATTGACTTTGAACTACCTCCAACGAGCCCATGTGATCAGCACGGGCCTGTTTATTATGCAGGTTTATGGGGGAGTGAGCTCCACCACGTCCCCATTCTGTCGCTTCCGCTGGAGACGGAAGGAAAAAAGGAGACAATCTACTATAAATTCAGAGTAGAGGGAGGATCTGGGCTCTTTCAGAAGCCTTTGTTTTTCATTGCTGCATTTCTCTCTTCATACCATCTATACCTAACACTAGATTACAGAAGAGTGCTGATTTTAATCTAGGCTATATAACTGCTATTGCTAAAGCGTCTCCACTGTTTGTCTATATAAACGGAGGAAAGCCAGCCAGTTCTGTATCTCCTACTGGTGGAGTGGAGCAGTGACCTCCCACTGGGGCTGGTGGATTCCTGCACTCTGCTGTATCATTAATGAGATTGTAGCAGAGAAAGGGCAGGGACAGGGAGGGGGCCAACATACAGAGAGACAGAACAGAGAGGGACAGAGAGAAGACTGGCAAATGTGGACGGAAAATAATGGGAGAGGGGTTAGGAGGGAGAGGGTAAAAAGAAAACAGTCTCAATAACATGGTGGAGGAAATGGAGAGCTTAATGCTGTAATGGAGGTTCATGGGCTGAGTTACAATTGGCCTACACTACATGGCTCTTTAAACAGTGGAGACTTCTCCTCCATAGACTGCAGGCAGGTCTGACCACAGCCAGCCCCATAGACAGAAAACTATCTTAAAGTATTCACCAGGTGTCTATACAAGAAGACACCATTCTGTGTGTCACCTGTTTCTGCTTTAGGGTGTGGCCCTCCTACAATAGGATAATAGACAGATATAGGCTTTGCCCTCTGTTTACTCTACCTGTTCCTAAAACTGGCTTCTGGTGCACTGCACAAAGAGGCCTATGTTGTCCTTCTACTGTTTATGTAACAGCTGCTACTTTATCAGTAATTTATTCCCTGTAATAGCCTATAGCCTACTTTGAAAGAAATTAATTAAATAAATAAAATTGGGGTGCAAAAAAAAACATGCACGGTTTTGGTCCGTGGGCTGCCTGCTGCCGATCTCTGGTAGAGATAGGCATACACCTGCTGCCATTTCAATGTGACATAAAAGGAAGCTAGATCGCTGTTAGTCTGAGGGAGGCTCACATCTGGAGTTCCTCCTGTTATCACAATCAGGGATCTCAACTGGGACTGCAAGTCGGATGGATGGAGGTTGCTGCCTGGCAGATGTGAAACTCCAGCAGGTTCGTCCCAATCCAGAAAGAGCTACAGCAGCAGTGTAATGCACGACTATGATGAGAGCTCTCTGATTCTTGTCTCTCAGCCTGGTGGGATCAAATCAAAATCAAATCCCAATGGTGGGATGATGGCAATGACTTTAGGAATCAGCCCTGAATCACCCTTCATTCATCTCTAGGGTGGTTTTTGATAATTTCTCAATCAACTGGCCCAATCAGCTCTGAATCACCAGGTTTTGTAGCTCTGGACTACAGAGTGCCACTGGTGCATTTCCTTCTCTTCTGCATCATTTTGGCCACTACTGTTGTTATGAAAGGTACCGCCAATGAATATCCTGCTTGTATTTATCAGATCCTAGTCTTGGAGGCCTGAGGCTGAGCTTAAGATGTAGGTCAGCAGCATCAGAACTACAGTTTGAAGGGATATTTTCCCAAGACAGGAAACCGTTATGTAAATGAGGTATGGTCAATTCTGCTGAAACAGGTTGAAACTAGATTGCACCAAGTGTCTTGACATGCAGATTAATTATGTGGTATATGACATCATGCATAATGCTCTCTCTTCATTCGTGATGCATCAATATGACATTTTTGGCTGATACTGATATCCGATATTTTCCTTGCCAAAAAAACCCTGATACTGATAACCGATATTTCAAATTTTAGCTGCCTTTTTAAGCATTCTAGTACAGTTAAATAATTAACACACACACATGGACGCAGCGGTCTAAGGAACTGCATCTCAATGCAAGAGGCGTAACATTGAATCCAGGCTGTATCACATCCAGCTGTGATTGGGAATCCCATAGGGTGGCACACAATTGGCTCAGCATTGTCCGTGCCATCATTGTAAGTAAGAATTTGTTCTTAACTGACTTGCCTAGTTAAATAAAGGTTACACGCACACACACCACACTGACCAAAAAGTTATTTTGTTGGCATTTATGTGTATCTCCATTTACCAGTAAAACCTAATCCAAACCTATTTCTTTCACTTACTTGCTGTTTCGTTGTTCATTTGTTTAGTCGTTTCATTCTCAACCAGGATTTCTATGGAACGCCGTTTGGGTCTTTGCGTGTCAAAAAAGATGCACATCAAATAACACTATTTGACCAATCAGGACCTGAATATGACTGCACGTCACAATTTAACACGTTCATACATTTTTTTACGTGGTTATTACACATTGATTACACTCACTCACTCGTATTTCATGTGTCACAACGATTCATCGATACATATGCTATGATGCTGGAGAAGTTGTCTCACATACCTACAGTGCTGGTGATAAAAATAAAAAAAATAGCTAGGTAGCTCATGGATGCAAACAATGTTCTTCCCCAAAAACATAGCAAATCGATCTGTTTCAGTAGCTATAGTTAGCTAGCTAACTATATAGCTAGGTGTCATCTAAAATAACCCTAATTTATAAGACTGTTCTTATTTGATTAATGGTGGTCAGACCCATCTATGTGAAGCTAGCCATAATAAGGATTAGCCACAATAGTGGACTTTGTGGTTAGCCTTCAAAATAAAAGTATGGCATAATTCTACTATTTGTGTTCATTTGCTTCACTGTCAATGACATACTTTTATCTTGAAGGCAATCCTCAAATTCCACTATTGTGCCTAATCCTTATTGTGGCTAGCTCACAACACATAACCTGGTCCGGTGGAGCCTCACTAGCCAGATGAAGCTAGCTTGCTGCTTTTAACAATAGGTTTGGGCAACAGGGTTAAGTAGCTGGCTAGCTATTTATTTTCATGAACTGAAGTTCAATTTCAATAGGCAAACAAGTGGCAACCTAGCTAATACTTACTCACAAGGATTCCTAAATCATTGCTAAGAATAATGAAAATGACTGCAGTTTCTACTGGTCATTTATTTTCAGGCTGGTTGTATTGGTGCTACCTAGGTACCAAGCTAAAGCTAGCTACCCCAGAAGTTGCGGTGGTTCAATATTCCCAGTTTCTCAATATTCCCAGTTAAGTTGTAGGTTGTAGTTATTATAGGAATTATGACGTGTCGACTATTTCTCTCTCTACCACTTGTATTTCATATACCTTTTGACTATTGGATGTTCTAATAGGCACTTTAGTATTGCCAGCCTAAACTCAGGAGTTGATAGGCTTGAAGTCATAAACAGCGCTGTGATTCAAGCATTGCAAAGAGCTGCTGGCAAACACAGTAAAGAGTGAATGAATGCTTACGAGCCTGCTGCTGCCTACCACCGCTCAGACAGCTCTATCAAATAGTAGACTTAATTATAATTTATAAACACAAATACGAGCCTTTGGTCATTAATATGGTCAAATCCGGAAACTATAATTTCAAAAACAAAACGTTCGTTCTTTTAGTGAAATATGGAACCATTCCATATTTTATCGAACGGATGGCAACCCTAAGTCTAAATATTGCTGTTACATTGCACAACCTTCAATGTTATGTCATAATTCTGTAAAGTTCTGGCAAATTAGTTTGCAACGAGCCCTGAATCTGCGTGAAATGAACCCAAGATAAGTGACACAATTTCCCTAGTTGATATTGCCTGCTAACATGAATTTCTTAAAATATGCAGGTTTAAAAAAAATATATACTTCTGGGCATTGATTTAGGGAAGGCATTGATGTTTATGGTTAGGTACATTCGTCCAACGATTGTGCTTTTTTTGCTAAATCATCCCCCATTTGGCGAAGTAGGCTGTGAATTGATGATAAATTAACAGGCACCACATTGATTACATGCAATGCAGGACAAGCTAGTTAACCTAGTAATATCGTCAACCATGTGCATGCAGTTAACTAGTATTTATGTGAAGATGTTTTTTTATAAGGTAAGTTTAATGCTAGCTAGCAACTTACCTTGGCTCCATGCCGATTTAATCGGTCGACCGCTACTGGAGAATACAGTGGAAAATTCTATTGGAGGACATCCTTCGAGTTGGGATGCACACCATTGTTACTGCTACATTTACTGTGATATACTTACAGAGCTCAAAGCAACTTTAATCAGAGGCCTCTATCACATTCATCACTCTTCTTGCTCACTGTCGTCTCGAATACTGTTTGTTACGCTTACTTTCAATCAACTAGGCCCATTTTCTATCATTGTCACCCTCCCTGTTAAATTTGTCCACAAAGCTTGCAATGAAATAATTACTCACATAAAGCTGACTGAAAGCAGTTTAGATGGGAACATTTGTCTGTGGTTTTTCAGGTCTGTATTTACAGTTTCTAAAGGGTATCTTGGAAGACCACGCCCTCTCAGGCACTTAAGCCCTATAGATACCATGAGCAGACCTGTAGGATGAGTCATACAGTGGATTCTGTGTGTGTGTGAATGTAGGACTGTCTATTGTCTACATAAGTGCAGGAAGCACTGTCTGATAAGAAAGAAAGATAAATTCATAACCTGGGCCAAACCACGCCCCCGCAATCCACAGTGAGAGAAAGCATAATGTTCCTACCCATGTCTGTTTCCTGGAATTTGTTTATAAAACAACCTGCTCCCTCTCTCTTTTTAACTCCTCTACCCTCCTCCCATTTCCTCACCATCCTCCTCTCTTCCTCCTCCTCCCTGTGGGCTGACTGTAATGGAGAGAGGCAGTCACTCCGGTTTAAAACCACCTCCAAACAGAGAGATGGGGATGAAAAGAATGTGAGAGGAGAAGGAGAGGTAGACAGAGAGGACACCGCCGGTCACGGGCTGATCCTTCTGCCTGGACTGGAATCAGTAGGGTAATATAGCCAGAAGGGACCTGGAAGGCACCAGCATGGAGCCGCTGCAGCCTGTACTGGAATTGATCTCCCAATTTATTTAATCTCTGCTTTATGGTGCTGGCTGTGTCAAACCTTGGTGAATTTGCTGATTCTGCAGCGTGCTCAATTCATCAACACTGTAGTCAAACAGCTGACCAATCTCTGATACGAAGACGTATTAGTGTTTATCTGTCTTTGCCAGACTGCATTGGACCTCTTTGATATGACAATACATTAACTTTGAGACTATGCATTTATCATAACTAGAACAGAGAAACGGAGGGCGCTACCGCAAGCTGTCACTAGGAAATATTTTTTGATAATGTGCAAACACCCTTAGGCTTATGTACGTTATGGGGGTACATTTGTTTTGGCTTTTTCGTAGCTGTGTGTCATGTGTATTTCTGGTACGATAAGAGAAAGACAGACATGCAGTGTCGGAAGCCAGCACTATAAACAACACCCTGTTGGCCCTCAGACACATTGCTCCGATAGAAGCAGAGCAGAGACATGGCGAGCAGCATATCTTTGTGTGTGTGTGAGAGTGCACTTTAACAAGATGGTAAACCTGGAGTTTCTTACCAAGGCTTACAAGCAGCATTAGCCCCAGGGCAGATAACAACATCTGGAGTGGCTCAAGTCACCACTCAAAGGCTGCCTTATATTCTCTCAAAACAGTAGCTCTTAAGAAGCTCTGGCTAGGGTTCTGGTCAGGGGAATCGACAGGCTAAAATGAGGCTAGGGCTTTTTTGTTTTGTTTTTACTCGCTTTAGGCTACATCCCTAATTTTCTTGGCCGTTGTTCTCTGAGCACGAGTGAGGGATTGTTCAGCGTTGTACCCAAGGGATTTTAGAGCTTGGTTTGACTCGGAGTCAAAAAATGAAATTATACAGGAGGACCAATGATCTGTTATGAATGCAGATGGATGGAGCCTTCCAACCAGGCAGACACAGAGGGCCCTGATGATATTCTCTGGTCATACATAATAGCTAGGCCTATTTCCATTGATATGTAAAAATGGGTTTTGTCCTGTTTTGGAACATAGACTAGTATTAGATTAGTATTACTGTTGCTTTGTTCCCTCAACCGCTAGCATTGGGCACAGGCTAAGAAGGCTTAGGGGCGTGATCCTATCATCCCTACTCTCCTTTGTATGCAGAGATTAGCACACTGACACACATTGGTGGCTTGCCTCGTTTTAGCTATAAGCTCAATCAATGAGGGCTGTTTACCTTGACACACACTCCCCTACATATTTATTTGGACAGTGAAGCTAAAACATTTTAATTTGGCTCTGTACTCCAGCACTTTGGATTTGAGATCAAATGTTTCATATGAGTCTACAGTACAGAATGTCACCTTTTATGTGAGGGTATTTTCATGGAAATCTGTTTTAGAAATATCATAACCACCCCTGTTATTGTCAATGGTGAGGTTAGCATGTCTTGGGGGTATAATTTTGTGTCTTTCGCACTCATCATTATTCAGGATTCATTAATTTATTTATCTAACCTTTTTTTTTAAACCAGGCTAGTCAGTTAAGAACAAATTCTTATTTACAATGACGGCCTACCCTGGACAAACCCTAACCTGGACGACGCTGGGACAATTGTGCGCCGCCCTATGGGACTCCTAATCACAGCCTGGAATCTAACCAGGGTCTGTAGTGACGCCTCTAGCACTGAGATGCAGTGTCTAAGACATCTGCGCCACTCTGCATTCATGATTATAGCATCCACATTAAGTGTTCAAAAACATATTCTATTCACAAAAAAAGTGACTCCAATGAACAAACTTCAAATGAATCTAACAAGTTTGTAGAGTCACAAGCTTGATGTAGTCATTGCGAGCTAGGAATATGGGAGCAAATACTTAACTTTCAACTATTTTAACACACACATAAGTGAATTTGTCCAAATACTTATGACACCTTCAGAAGGTCAAGTGCTTTCATTTGTAAGTGGTAGAACAGATATGTATGACAATACCCTATAATAAAAGGGGACATTATGTACCCTCATATGAAACATTTGATCTCAAATCCAAAATTAAAGTTTTTGCTTTGCTGTCCAAATAAATACGGAGTGTATGAACAGACATGAGATGCTCTCAAATATAGAAATGGGTTGCTTAAGACTGATATTGCAGCTTTCACTCTTGCTGATGTGCAAGTCTGCACTCTCATAGGCCATTTATTTATAGACCTATTAGCATAAGATATTTCAGACTTCATGGCTCTTCTCAGAATGGTTTAAACATTAGAATCAAGGCATAGGCAGATGATGTGATTTATATGTGTGCCATTTTGGAGGCTTAAATATAAATTGGATTAGGCCTACATTTTCCTCTTAGAGAAAATGCAGTTAAACATCATCCTAGACAGAATATTAGAGATGAATGTATCTTCATCTTTATCGGTGTCTCTAGACGTGACACCGGCTCTCCTCTTTAAAGCCTTTTCCTCAGGGGCTACAGCAATGTCATTTTCTTCTGAATATCTTTCTCTCTCTTCTAATCTCTCTCTCCCTCTTCCGGACGGTGGATTTTGTCCTTGCTAGGGCACAGGGCTCTCCGCTGTTTCAGCACACGGTGCTGGCTAAAAATACCTCTCCGCCCCTCTGGTCCAGCATCCAATCCTCAGCGTGGGAGTGGGAAGAGAGATGGAGGGAGAGAGAAGCAGGAGAGGAGGAGGAGGAGGAGAAGAGGGTGCGATGGAGGGAGGGGGAGTAGGCTGCGTTTCGCCCTGGGTTGCACCAGAATACAGAGACACTAAAGCACTTCCAACGCAGGAGCTCCACAGCCTACTCTGCCAAAGCACTCCTCTCTGTCAGCCAGAAGCTCAGGTCATTATAGATGTGGGAGTGGAGAAGGGATTGGCCACTTCCATGAACAAGTCTGTTTACACTGTGGATGTGATACAGGCTGCTACTTTAGTGCAGCCATGCAATCAAAGGGATGTTGCACACATGATTTAAAACGAACTTGCGTCATTCATGTTATTCTTGCCACACTAATATGAACTAATATCTCCTTTTCCACTTCCTAAAACAAACCTCAGGCCATTGCAAGAAAATATCTAGATGTACTGCAACTGAGCTCTCCCTGTTCTTTGATCTTGATGGCTCACTCGGCAGCAGCTATTAGAGAAAAACTCTGCCAGGTGATCTTCTTTTGTTGAGATCTTCCTGGCTGGTACAGTAGGCTACCCCAAAAGGCTTCTCCCTCTAAGGTCAATGTCATTAAGACAGGAGAGAGAGTCTTACACCTTGGTTACACTGTGTGTGTGTGTGTGTGTGTGTGTGTGTGTGTGTGTGTTTTTTTTTTTCTTCTATCCCCACTAGATGCGATCATGATACACAGGTTCAAATACCAGAACCAACGACACTATTTTTGATTTAACCTTTTATTTAACTAGGCAAGTCAGTTAAGAACAAGTTAACTGGCCAAACCTGGATGACGCTGGGTCATTTGTGCGCCGCCCTATGGGACTCCCAATCACGGCCAGATGTGATACAGCCTGGATTCGAACCAGGGACTGTAGTGACGCCTCTTGCGCTGAGATTCTGTGCCTTGTGTGTTTAACTATGTGTGTTTGTTAGCTATTTAACTGTGCTATAATTTTTTCAAAGTCCACTAAAATTTTAAATATCGGTTATCGGTATCATCCAAAAATGTCATATTGGTGCATCACTAGTCTGAGAGTCTTTAGGTGCCTTTTGGCAAACTCCAAGCGGGCTGTTAGGTGCTTTTTACTGAGGAGTGTTTCCGTCTGGCCACTACCATAAAGGCCTGATTGGTGGAGTGCTGCAGAGATGGTTGTCCTTCTGGAAGGTTCTCCCATCGCCACAGAGGAACTCTGGAGCTCTGTCAGAGTAACCATAGGGTTCTTGGTCACCTCCCTGACCAAGGCCCTTCTTCCCCGATTGCTCAGTTTGGCTGGGCAGCCAGCTCTAGGAAGAGTCTTGGTGGTTCCAAACTTCTTCCATTTTAAGAATGAGGGAGGCCACTGTGTTCTTTATCTGGTTATTTAATTTCTGTAAAAATGTCTAAAAACCTGTTTTTGCTTTGTCATTATGGGGTATTGTGTGTAAGTTGAAGTACAATTTTTATTCAATTTTAGAATAGGGCTGTCAAGGGGTCTGAATACTTTCTGAAAATACTGTATATTAATTTCAGGACAGGTTGAAATGCATGAAACATTCATGGACATTTAACTGTTGCTAGCAGTTTGTCCTGGGAGATGAACATTGGGTTACTTTACCTGATCATGCATATGGTCCCTTTAAAAAAAAATCTGGTTATTTTTTATACACAGAGAGCATGTACAGATAGAGAAGGAGAGGGGGCCTCATGGGCCGACATCTGCTAATGGATGGGCTACTGAGTTCTTAATTGACTTTTCGAGGAAAGGCTCCTACTTTCCCACTCCAATCTAGTGCCATCTCCAGGAGAGCACTGGGGGAGGCCAGCTCAGCAGATGTCCCCCTGAGGTTACTGTGGGTTTCATTAGGAGGATGGACCTACGGAAGACATGCCAACCATATCCCCATGCTTTAGGGGCAAAGGAAATGGATAAGGCACTTTTTCCAGGAGATGAATTAGGCCTAGTAAAATCTCTTAGCAACATTGGAGCTCAGCTCCAGCTCAATCTCGTTTTTAACCATCACTAAAGCTCACTATGTGTCTGTCTACCAGAGTTAACAAAGGTCAATGTTTCTGAAGATATCACCCCTTTCCCTCCCTCCTCACATTTACAGTGAGAAAAATGACAGTGAGTGTTTTAACGGTTATTTTATTTGACCTAAAAGTATATTATTTATCTTGTCTATTTAAAGAAGGAAAATGCTTGAGCAATCAATGGGAAAATGAAAAATCCATGAATATAGTTCCACCATTATTTTTGGTTTGTTTGTACACGCTAGCATGAACAATGCCTTCTGAGGATGTTGGCAAACAAATTGTCATGCAAATGAGAGAAACAAATTCATACACCTCATCTCGTTCAGTGGGTTAGGCCTCACATTAGGGGTGTGAACGTTTAAACAATTCAACGAAATCGGGGATCTTTAACGTTAAGAAACGCAAACCGTTTTTTTGTTCCCCCCCCCCACAAAATTACAATCACAGTGCAGTTATCACAACTTTATGTTCCTTGTTATAGCCTAACTAGACGATGGGCTATAAAGGGCTGGGGAAAGTTGTGTAATTAAAAAAAAAACAGAGGGGAAGAGGTGAATTTGGGAGGCATGCAAGACAGATCACCAAGACATGCGCTCCGTGTTTTTCAGCGTATTTTTCCCCCCCACTTTTTTTTGTGTGCCGATTTTAGATTGGCGCAGTGCATGGTTCTGAGTCTGTCTGCTGACCTGCCTATACTGTGCCTCTCTCCTTCCCTTGAAAACTCGCTATGAGAGATGCAAGTGTTTTGATTATTTGCTGTACTTCCGAGAACACTGTCTCCTCCTTTCCAAAAATATGGAATTTAAGAGTCGATTCCTAGTGGAATCTAATCTTGACACTCCGAAATGGGAGTCGACGTGCAAGGAGTCAACTCTCCACCACTCATTCTTAACAGTTGGAAAAATGGTGGCGAAAGACAAGTGACAGCAGCGAAGTCCTAAATGGCAATACTTTGAGAAGTTAAATGAGAAGGAAATGTAAACTTTGTGGTGGAACTGAGGTACAGTAATGGTAGTACAGGTGCAATGCTTAACCATCTGAAATGGATGCACATTTTTAGGGATTTGACACACACCCTAACACACACACACACACACACACACAGTCAAGGCCACAGCTTCCCAACATGTGTGCTGCTATCTTGACTCACAGTGCTACAACTCTCTATAAAGGCATGCGTTGGATTGCTGCATTAATAACTAATCCCTGTGTGTAAGGTCATCCATCTTGTACGGTCGTTCTCCCGGTATGTCCCTGTGTGTGCAGAATGGAAGCATGCACGGGTCTGAAATAGAAAAGGAATCTGTTGAAGAACCACATTATGTTCTTGAGATCTGGAGATCACACTCTGGAGGAGGTTGCTTATCCTGTTCCACAGAAGAGCCACTGAAATACTCACATTTGGAATGGTGGCGAATAGGGCTGGGAATTGCCATGGACCTTACAATACGATATTATCTCATATACTTGGGTGCATGATTTTGTTTTGCCATTTCTCACAATTCTATATGTATTGCGGTTCAGTACTGTGATTTTATTACGATCCGATGTTCCAAACATATTGTTCACCTTGTGTCTGCTGCAGATGGACAAGAGAGCCATGAAAAAGTCATTTTTGATCAGTCATGGAAATAAAAGTGCTGTAAATAAATTGGCTCCCTATTGTAAAAAGAAGATTGAGAACAAGTTATGAAGGAAAAATACTGGAGTGTTGGTGCTGGTACAGCCAACTAGTGCAAAAATAATATTGTGATATTCTCAAAATGATACAAAACATCAAAAATAATATCCCGATGTGTTACTGTATTGATAACTACCACTAGTGGCTTAACAGTCTAAGCCTATATGAAAATAATTACATCTATCATAGTTTACGAATACCAAAAACCATTACAATAGGCTGTTTTAATAACCAGGATGACTTCAACCTCAAGGAATGAAGAGAAATGATTTGACTAATTTAATTCACTCAAGTTTCAGTTTAGAGGGACATCACGGAATAGAGTGATATTATGACGCTCCAGTTTAGAGTTCCTTATGAGGGAAAAAATGTATTTTGAGATTCGTCAGTAGAATCCGCCTTTTCCCTCTAAGGGCTTTGCATGTCAGGAAATTAACACCTCCCAGCTGGAGGGATATCATTCTTTTGTTTTGGCTTAGCTTGTGTGGCTTTAAGCCTAGTGGTTAGAGCGTTGGGCTAGTAACCAAAAGGTTGCTGGATTGAATCCCTGAGCTGACGAGGTAAAAAAATCTGTTGTTCTGCCACTGAGCAAGGCAGTTAACCCACGGTTGCCCCGGGTGCCGACGACGGGGATGTTGATTTAAGGCCGCCCCCCGCACCTTTCTGATTCAGAGGGGTTGGGTTAAATGCGGAAGACACATTTCAGTTGAAGGCATTGAATTGTACAACTGACTAGGTATCCTCCTTTCCCTTTATATGGCCAGTAGATTTCTTGGCAGCCTCCCCTTTCTTAGGCAGCCAGTCTTCTCCCTGACCCAGTTGTCAGACAGAGACCATCAGGTGTGAATCCCCATCCTCTCACACTTCCTGTGGCAACGTCTGACTACAGTCCTGGCGTGTTCTTCCACCATCCAACACTGACTTATTATCCCCTCAGGCTATTCAGAGCAAGACATGTCAAAGTTCTACACGCTTCCTCTGACATCTTAAACACAGCACCTATGACTTTCCTCACCCTTGACTGCTCACACTGAGACTTCAGTCTCGCCAGGCAGTGCTACTCCTCACAGTCCCAAGGGACTGACTGTGAATTTGCAATTTTCTGCTCTGGTGGCACGGCGATGTGTAATTGACTTAATGAGATGGATTTTGGAAGGGATGGTAAAGGATGGGGGGTGACTAATTTTAAAAGGAGGCGCCAGTAGAGCTCCTCCAGCCCAGAGAAGGCTCTTATATCATCACACTCTGGTCCTTCTCAGGCACATCCTGACTTCTTGACCCACAAAGTAGTCTCACGCTATTGATAATTTCTAGGGTCCTATTGTCTACTTGACGTCTTTGGACTGTTGGTCTTGAGTGACCCAAGTCCTCAGGATAGACCAGAGATTTATGTTTGCGATATGCCGCCAATGTTATGGGACGTTTTTGTTCTGAACACCTCACTGCAAATTTGAGACTGGATTTATGGAGATATCAGATACATTTCTGACCTCAGATTTTATTTTTGCTGTACACTGATAACTGGCAGCAACTCAGGCCTCCACAAATGAAGGTCCAGGTCTCTGCTTAGGCATCAGCCTTATATGCACAAAACTCAAAATCATTGAATTGCGTTATCTAAATAATGGCTTTATATTAGTTCAGAGCAAATTGTATTGTTCAGCAACTCCTGAAATGATTTGTTTATGATGACATGTGCCATATGCTATCGGAGCTGAAGATAATTATTGTTGCACTGATGGGTACCTCTAAGCGCACGGTTGGTATTTTCTGTGTTAACAGTAATTAAGTTTGCTACTTGCATTCTGCTATTGCTGGGTGTGAGAGAAAGATGCTTACTAGTTAAAAAAATAATAATTATGTAGTGTTTTTTTGTGGGATTAAATTTGTAGGACTGAGCTGTGGTAACTCTTATACTGACAGCCTTTCTCTAGGGGTTTGAAACTACATCTAGCTTCACAACCGCAGTGTAGTTAAACGTGGTAACACTAAAATGGTTTGTTTTTGTGCTAGTATTTTAATAGCAAGCTAGGTAATGTTCTTTCCAAAAACAAAACATTTAGAAGATAATGATGCATAACTTTATGCAAAATTAAGTAGTTATTATTGGACCCTGAGAGGAGCTCTTCCATGATTACATCATAATGAAACCAAAGGCACTAAAGCACAGATGGATATAATGCACAGATCCCGCTGTGCCATAAGAGACAAGGATCCGGGAGAAGGGAGGCATGGCTAAAATGTGGGTCTAAGCCCAGGAACAAGAACCCCTGCTGGGAAAGACTGAGATTAAATGTGCTCGGTACATACAGACATGGAAAGCTGGTGGAGCGACCGCAGGAAGGTCGGTCCTGACTGACACATCTGACAGGCGTAACCCTTGGCTCTGTGTTGGGTCCTGGCAGAATGCTAAGAGGATGGAGGACTGGGTGTCTACCTGTCACCTCTCCTTCCCTTCTTTTCTGCCTGTCCTCACGCATCAGCCCTGACAGGTTTTTAAAAATCTTTTACTGACCTGTCACTGACCACAGAAAGAACCAGGCTGGCTTCTCGCCAAGCCCTTCCCGCGCCACAGACCCCTTGCCCCTCTGCCTGGGGCGTTAACCCTGCTTATCCCCCCCTGGCAGGGGCACAGCAGGCCAACAGGAAATGAGAGCAGATCAGACTGCTTTTAAGGGAATGAGAGATGAAGTTGGATGGCTGAGAGGGGTGTCAGGGGGAACATGAGGGGGTAGGAGTGGGGGGACCAATGTTATTTCATACTAAGGGACGACAAATTCAGTCTGATGAGGGGGCAGTGGGTACTGAATAGCAGCGGTGCTCTGAGGAGGAAGAGAATCTGCTTCATTGAGTTTCATTCTGTGTGGAATGAGTCTTCTCTTATTTGTTTTCTTGTCTGGCTGTCACCTCCGGTCTGATAGCCAAGAAGGCAAGCAATAAATTAAACCCTTTTGAAAAGAAAATCATACAGTCAGAACATGAAAACTAGAATGAGGAACCAGAACATTCTGATGGCTCATCTCTCCAGATATATTAAAGCTTAGTGTCTCTCTCTCTGTCCAGGACAAATATTTAGTTTTGTTTTTAAGTTGCACAGAAATTATACTTGGCTGAAGTGACTGCAAACACTTACTGGCCTGATGTGGCCATGGTGACAGCAAAGAGGGGGTTTTGTACTCCCCTCAAATCTTCTTCCCCATATATTTTTATCCATGTTGTGCTGGTCCTCTGACCTTCTGTTGCCCAGTGCCCTTAACACAAACAAAGAATGGCCTAATATATATATATATATATATATATATATATATATATATATATATATATATATATATATATATAGGACCATTTTTTGATAAGACAAAATATATCTATAAATATCAAAATGGTCAACCAGGACACATCGAGGGCCATTCAAATCTGAAATTCACTTCCTGAAAAAAAGGATTCAAGTTTTTGGTGTACGCTACAGAGCATACTATCCTCTCATCGCAAACACGAATGGTACACAGGATGTACAGTGGGGCAAAAAACTATTTAGTCAGCCACCAATTGTGCAAGTTCTCCCACTTAAAAAGATGAGAGGCCTGTAATTTTCATCATAGGTACACTTCAACTATGACAGACAAAATGAGAAAAAAAAAATCCAGAAAATCACATTGTAGGATTTTTTATGAATTTATTTGCAAATTATGGTGGAAAATAAGTATTTGGTCAATAACAAAAGTTTATCTCAATACTTTATATACCCTTTGTTGGCAATGACAGAGGTCAAACGTTTTCTGTAAGTCTTAACAAGGTTTTCACACACTGTTGCTGGTATTTTGGCCCATTCCTCCATGCATATCTCCTCTAGAGCAGAGATGTTTTGGGGCTGTTGCTGATCAACACGGACTTTCAACTCCCTCCAAAGATTTGGGGGTTGAGATCTGGAGACTGGCTAGGCCACTCCAGGACCTTGAAATGCTTCTTACGAAGCCACTCCTTTGTTGCCCGGGCGGTGTGTTTGGGATCATTGTCATGCTGAAAGACCCAGCCACGTTTCATCTTCAATGCCCTTGCTGATGGAAGGAGGTTTTCACTCAAAATCTCACGATACATGGCCCCATTCATTCTTTCCTTTACACGGATCAGTCGTCCTGGTCCCTTTGCAGAAAAACAGCCCCAAAGCATGATGTTTCCACCCCCATGCTTCACAGTATGGTGTTCTTTGGATGCAACTCAGCATTCTTTGTCCTCCAAGCACGACAAGTTGAGTTTTTACCAAAAAGTAATATTTTGGTTTCATCTGACCATACGACATTCTCCCAATCTTCTTCTGGATCATCCAAATGCTCTCTAGCAAACTTCAGACGGGCCTGGACATGTACTGGCTTAAGCAGGGGGACACGTCTGGCACTGCAGGATTTGAGTCCCTGGCGGCGTAGTGTGTTACTGATGGTAGGCTTTGTTACTTTGGTCCCAGCTCTCTGCAGGTCATTCGCTAGGTCCCCCCGTGTGGTTCTAGGATTTTTTCTCACCGTTCTTGTGATCATTTTGACCCCACGGGGTGAGATCTTGCGTGGAGCCCCCGATCGAGGGAGATTATCAGTGGTCTTGTATGTCTTCCATTTCCTAATAATTGCTCCCACAGTTGATTTCTTCAAACCAAGCTGCTTACCTATTGCAGATTCAGTCTTCCCAGCCTGGTGCAGGTCTACAATTTTGTTTCTGGTGTCCTTTGACAGCTCTTTGGTCTTGGCCATAGTGGAGTTTGGAGTGTGACTGTTTGATGTTGTGGACAGGTGTCTTTTATACTGATAACAAGTTCAAACCGGTGCCATTAATACAGGCAACGAGTGGAGGACAGAGGAGCCTCTTAAATAAGAAGTTACAGGTCTGTGAGAGCCAGAAATCTTGCTTGTTTGTAGGTGACCAAATGCTTATTTTCCACCATAATTTGCAAATAAATTAATAAAAAATCCTACAATGTGAGTTTCTGGATTTTGTTTTCTCATTATGTCTGTCATAGTTGAAGTGTACCTATGATTAAAATTACAGGCCTCTCTCATCTTTTTAAGTGTGAGAACTTGCACAATTGGTGGCTGACTAAATACTTTTTTGCCCCACTGTATATGTTGAATGCATCATATGACCCATGCGTTGTGGGTTAATCAGTAGTGTTTAGTGAATATCCTAAAGATGCAGGCTGTCCGACTCCCACTCCACATCATCTTGTATTCAAGATTTTGATCAGCTCGAAGACAGATGGTTTGCCTGAGAGCCCTGTCCCCCTCCAGTCCTGAGCTCCAGTATGCGTGTCTAGACCAGAGTTATCCAGACTTACGGAATGACACCCACCCACCTCCCTCTCTCACCCCCACCCTACTTCACTGAGCCTTGGAGTCACCATGGAGTTGGGGTCATCCATCTAGCACTCGAGCTGTGCTAAAATTAGTGCAGCACTTGGCAAACTTAAGCTGGCAAAGTGCCATGTCATTGTGCTCTACTGAAAATGTGATATCTACTGTATCTACAAGGTGTTGGGTTTTTCAGATCCCTCAAAACGAGCCCAGAAACCGACTGTTTTTAACACACGTATCTAATCCCGGTAACATCTCATTACTGAACAGTTTTTTGTATCAAAACACAAATGGACTGAAAAGTTTTTTTGCAGCGTAAAATACCATCCTGGCTTCATTTCACAAAAAAAGACATCCAAATGTAGGCTAACCATTGCTCATCTTCTGGAGGGCCACATAATGCTACATCTGGGGACCAGACCAGATACTGGAAACAATTGACTCTTTGCCTCTATCATCTCCATTCTTCAGTAAATGTCCCCAGTAAGAATGAGGATCTGAATGAGCATCTATTCACTGTTTGCTGTGTGGTTTGGTTTGCCGTACCTCATTATCCTTCTCTCTGCATACCATTATACAACTCACTTCAGCCAGCTCTACTCTCAGGAAGCAACAATCGAGGCTTTCATACCGTAAGTGCAATACACACACATCCACCCAAACGTCTGGAACTTAGAAGTTATTTTCATAACTCTGTGTATGGTATGGAGTATGGTGAGGATGCCCACGTACAAGGAGGTTTGGGTGTGGCAGCCCTAAAACAGCCTCTAGTCTCCTTTACCTCAGGACTGCTGATGACAACTCAATAACTGGATAGCCTTCCATAGCCATGTCCCATCTCGTGATGTTAAGTGATGTTAATTAGCTAGTAGGCCTACATTTGATATGTAGTACGAGTTGACGCTGCTTTTGTAAGAGCTACTTGATTCCGTTGTGAAGAGACTGTGACTGGAGTTGCCACACTTGACTGACTGGAGGTCTTGGGTGCCCTGTGGTCGAGAGGGGCTCTGTTAAACACAGGACAAACAAACACCTCAGAGCTTCTCCAGTGTGGAAATCCTAGTGCTGTGCTCAGCGACTCCAAACCCTCACCCCCTTTTTTCCGATCCTGTCGTTATGGCAGCGCAACCCTGCGACTGTGCTCCCTTCTCAAATCTCAGGGATTTGAGCAGGATTCGTGTGAGTCTGTGTCTCACAGCATGTCTTTTGGGGGTGGGTGTGTGTGGATTGAGTATCTGTCTGTGGGTGGGTGGAGATTTTTTTCTTCTCCTTTTGACTTAGTCCATTGTGCTGTGTGGCTTGTCTCGTTCTCTGTGGTTTCTTTGAGCATAGCGTTTGTGTGTGCTTCCTGTGTGTCCAGGTGTGTGCGTGTCTGCCCCTTCATCTGGGTCTTTCATCTTCATGTGCAGCCTGTTTTATACCTTCCCCTCGTTTCTTTATCTCCACTCCACTCCTCCTTTCTCTCGCCACCCGAATCTCCTTCTCGCTTTCCTATTAGCTCTTCACATAATGTCTGTTCTGTTCAGAGTGCCAAGCGACTCGTAGCCATGATTTGCATGTGTCACAGATCCCATATTCTCTCCCCGCCCGGGGCCAACACCCGCCAGAGCATGTAGGAGTCAAGGGGTGCCCTCTAAGAGAAAGTGAATGATCTCTCTATTGCCTCTCAATCCTCCCCCCAGCAATTCAGTCGCCCTCTCATTCAGCTGAATAGGGACCCGCGGATCGCAACCCTCCAACACATAGGCCATTTTGTGGCTTGAGTAAGAATCAGTATGCATTGCCAGTGAGTATTGGTTGAAGCATTCACTGTAATATGGCTAACTCTGGCCCTGCTATTGTCTGGTGGTGGGTGGATGATGGTGTAGGCTACTTGAAGTTACGCTGCCAACCTGTTGTACGCTGTCCAGAATTCAACTTGATACAATTCAATTATCCAAGCACCTTTCTTTCCTTTGTCTGCACTGATGTGTGGAGGTGAAAGCAAATTTCCAGTAGCTTTTACGCTAAATCCTTTCATCTTTCCTGCTTTTTAAATTCAGTCAGAGAGCTACTTTAGACTATTGAGATGCATCCTCTTACTTTCATTCTCTGGTTTGGATGACTGAACTGGCTGGCTGTGTGCTGGATGACTGAATTTGTGGGTGATGTAAATTCCCCTAGTTCAGTATGTATGCTTTCTCTGAGTGGATGGGCTATAAGCTTAATCCCTCAGCCAAAGACAAATAACTTAACTGGAAAATCACCCCATTCCCCTAGTGGATTCAGGGTATTGAATAATATCCCTCTGTGTCCGCCTGTGCATGTGTTTGTGTGTCTCCTTGTATGTAACTTATTTATTGGGGGAAATATCTCTTCACTTTGACTAGTATTGGATTACTCTGCACTGTCAACAGCTATAAAGCATAAATAACAAAGCCACGCCTCTCTTACTCTGTCCTCACTCTTTTCTCTTTCTCCCTTCTGCTCTCTGCCTTTCCTGGCCAGTTTAATAGCCAAGAGCACTGCAAAATATTGTTTGAATTTGACTAGTACCTGAATGCGAAAATACCACATCAATTCCGCATGAGATGTCAGCCAGTACAGTTTGTGCAAGCCTCTGGAGTCTGAGCATTGTGTTAGTCTTCCACATGTATGATCGAGGGGAATATACCTACATATGTAACGCAGCCTTTCTTTTGTTATCATAAAAGCCAGTGCTGCAAGAGATTGGGGCCTTTGATGATGCCTTGGGGGAAATCATGACATCATAGAGGATGTGCAACTTTCTTGCAGTTGAGCAGGTTTGGGTGTCGCTTACTTGAAATCCCTTGACTCGCTCCAGTCTACCGGGCTACCCCTCCGCTTCTCATCTGTCATCTCTGGTGTTTTGGCTATAGTTCAGTCGTATCTGTATCACACACCACAATAATGTACTTGTGTTCACTTTTAGAAAAGTTCACTTTTAGAAAACTGAGGTAAGGCCCCTTATGTATGTCTCCTCTTGTGCGGAACATTTGTTGACTTTCCATGCGTTGTAACACCGTACCCAAACCAGCCGCGCGCCATCGTGCACAAATTGATTTTGTCCCCCCACACCAAACACGATTAAGATACGCAGGTTAAAATATCAAAACAAGCTTTGAACCAATTTTATATTAATTTGGAGACAGGTCGAAACACATTTATGGAAATTTAGCTAGCTAGCTTGCAGTTGCTAGCTAATTTGTCCTATTTAGATAGCTTGCTGTTGCTAGCTAATTTGTCCTGGGATATAAACGTTGTTATTTTACCTGAAATGCACAAGATCCTCTACTCCGACAATTAATCCACACACAAAACGGTCAACCGAATCGTTTCTAGTCTAGTCTTCTTTGGACTTCTATAGTGATTGGCAACTAACTTTCATAAAATGTGTATAACCACCACCGACCTCCGTTCGTCTTTCAGTCACCCAGGTGGGTATAACCAATGAGGAGATGGCACGTGGGTATCTGGTTCTATAAACCAATGAGGAGATGGGAGAGGCAGGACTTGCAGCGCGATCTGCGTCAGAAATAGAACTGACTTCTGTTTTAGCCCTTGGCAACGCAGACGCTCGTTGGCGCCCGCGAGCAGTGTGGGTGCAATAATTGCATGTCTAAATTTATTTTGCAACGCTCCCGCACGCGATGTGAGCGGTGTAGTCAGCATGTTAAGGTGCGCCTTTGAATTATTATTATTTTTTTTTTACTATTTTTATGAGATTAACACAAAACTGTAGGGGGGAGAAAGAGTAAAATAACAAAGGGTGTCCAGGAACGGGGCCAGAATGTTGAAAAAGGATTCTGACAGATCTGAGTTTTTATTTTCTTCATGTTTTTCATGGCTCGGCCTTGGCAGAATCTCTCTCCCTCTCTTCTCCCAGGGGAGGAGTCAATCAATCAAATGTATTTATAAAGCCCTTTTTACATCAGCAGATGTCTCAAAGTGCTTTACAGAAACCTAGCCTAAAACCCCAAATAGCAAGAAATGCAGGAGTCAGGATGTGTCCTCATGTGCCCCATATTCAAATTAAGCTAATGTCTTAATTAAAAATCCCAATCTCCTATGTTGTCTGCCATGCAGTCTGAGAATATAAACTTTAATCGAAAATGAGAAGGTGTTATTCATTTAGCGGGTTATGCAAAGGTTGGATGTAATGCTGACTGTTGACACTATGAATTACTTACTGATGATTTCCCTTTTGCAGGATACACCAGAGTGCATCAGTTGGGAGATGGGAGAAGGGCTTAGGCTTGAGCCCGTTGCTGCCCCACCCGTCTCACTGTGAGGCCTTTGTCTCCTACTCATGGCAAGTCCCCACAGCCTACATCCCAGAAACAATTTTTTTTCATGTGATGTGCATGTCATGTGCTATTGTTTATATGTCATGGTATACCACAGAAAAAGTCTGGGGACAGTCGCTACAAACAATGCCAGTTTTGTCTGAGCACAGGGACAGTGTTCATGACTGTGAGAAACTGAATATCTGGTTGAAGTTGGTCCGTTGTGAGTATCCTAACTGTCAACTATACAAAACCACGTTTGACATTTTTGATAGGGAAGCAACAGAGGCTATCTCCCCATTTTATACGGTCTGGATGAAACTGTTCAACTTCTATAAATGTACATCCTCTCTCAGCTCCAAACTACTCTTTCTCTACACTATTCCAACTACGACCAAGAAATGGTAATACTTCCCTAGATAGAACTGTTGGCAGAGGTAAGGTAGGCAATGGTAATTCCACATGTGTTGCAGTTTTATATTCCTCGTGACAAAGAATATACTATTTTTTGCATTTAAGCCTAAAAACACTTTTCAATTCATAAAAAGTTACTTTCTCTACAGAAACTTCAATATCTATTGGAAAATTGAAGATACAAATTGGATTTGCTAAACATCTGATGCTGGAGCTGTCAAAGATGATGGGTCAGTTGTATATCCAGCCATACACTTAGCATGTGTACATTTGTGAGAGATGGGCTATGTCATTTACATGTACCTGGTTTTTCTAAACAACAGCAAGGCAGGTACTTAACAAAGCTCTCCTTTCAATATTGCTATAGCCACAAGCTAGAATTCATTGTCCTGATTGGTGACATTGTTTTGGGAACAACAAAATCCAGTCACGTTGCTAATTGATGGGTAGGAAGCAACAAGTGACTGATCAAAACATCTCACTGCTCACGGATATCAAACGACTCCAATAACGCACAAAACTGCAACAACCAGAAAGACGAACTTCCACCAAGAATTGCCACGCATCCTGTACTCATTTAATGCAATAAAGCGACAAGTGAGACCCAAACAAAGCCAGCCCTGTGTTGAGCTCAGTAGCCCTCTCCCTAGCCTCTCTTTAGAGAACACTCTCTTGTTGTCTTCTCACAGAGCTGAGGCGAGCATCACCATGTCCGCTCAAGGCTCATCTAATTATCCAGTGGCCGCCCAGCCGTGAAATTGGCGTTCGGCTGTGAAATTGAGCCAGTGTGGCTGGAGGAGACCTTGGCGTTTTGAGAGACCGTCGCAAGGTCCCTTTTCTTTAGAACGGACAAGGGCTGGGCGAGGAGGAGGAGACAACGAATGGCGTATCCAGCCCGGCCAATTCAAGGCGGCCATAATGAGCATAACAACAGCGAGGGCAGGCACACCACAGTGGATTAGCAGAGGATTATTACCTTTTGATCTGTTATGAAGAGGGAGGAGCTAGGCGAAGGGCAATTAGCTGAGAGGCAGCCAACTGACTAATTTCTTTTGTGGCTGTTGTCAAGGGGAGTAAGATATACTGTGCTGTTCGCATAAGACGTGATGGTTGAATGGGGTAGTGTGAAAGAAACCGTCAGGGACTGGATTTTCATGGTGGTGGTGCATTTGTAGATGGAAATCCATAAAACAAAGACAGTTTTGAATGGTTTCTGGGGTATTTCTATCTTAAATTAATATGTATTAATGTAACAATTCTGATTTCTAGAGTCACTTCTGTAGTAGGCTTATGCTTTATATAATCATACCGGCTAATGGAGAGAATAATTGGAAAAGTATTTCACTGTATTTTCAGTGACTCGTTTTTATTGACATGTCAAATGAACGGACAGGCTGGTGCCCAGCTAATTGTTTGACCATTTCTTGGGGATTTCATGAGATTAGGATGTAAACCTCTCTCATGATTTGCTTGTGGTTTGATCTGTTTGTTACGCAAGAGGACATGATGGGGCATGGAGGGATGAAAACATTACCAATGTTTTATGAGGAGGTTTAGAGACTGACCTAAATGCCTTTTGAAGGGCTTATTAATAATGACTTATCAAACAACCTTTACAACCAGGTAAGTGTGATAGATCCCTAGGGTCTACTTCCATGGATAAAATCTCTCCATAAGATTTTGTAACCCATGCTCAAGTGGTCCAACTCAGCGCCACTGCTTTATACCTTTCCTTGATGAGATAGCTGCCACGTTACTTATACTATTAACTTAGTAAATGCTTTTGCTAATGACGTGTTCATGAAAAGTATCAGAAGGACTATTAATTTGCTCTGCATTTAGCATTAGCCTAAAGCCTTTAAAACATTCTGGCGCAATTAAATAGTTAAACTCGGCCGTCGAGAACCACTGCAACGTCTCGCTTTCGAGCAACGCTGTGTTTAAGGTGTTAGCTCGCCACCTGTGATCAAGGAACAAATCTATTGTGTGTTATTTTAAGCACAGGCATCTGTTTCTCAACTCTCTGCTGTTTTTAATTGTCTTCAAGCAAGTCAGTTTGCTTTTATGCACATTCATTAATTTAGACAACCTTCGCTGTTGTCATGAGCAGTTCAATTTCAAATGTTTTCAAACCAAATAATCTTCACCTATGACCTGCGTATCTTGTAGGTAAACCGAATTGTTTCCCCCCCTGTATGATTTGCAAAACAAGCCGCCCTTGACGCATACTGTATTCCCCCAGCATGATTGTGCTGTCATGTACATTCACTATAACTAACAATTTATTTAGCTCCGATAGCCAATTAGGCTGTCTGCGTGAGGCCTGGTCTGTTTGCTGAGACCCACTCAGGCGTTGTAGTGCTTATTAGTTATCTGCCTTCTTGGGGGTCTGGGTGGACAGCAAACCAGTTTGGATTGACAGAGCGCCTCAGCCCTCGTTGTCATTGGATGCTCACACTGCCACTCAAGATTAGACAATCCTTCCAGGTCCAGCATTAGTGAGATGTCACTCATCAGGCCTGCAGCAACATGAGCAATTATCATGTTCTTTTAGTTGCAAATCGGAGCAGCCTAAGCCGTGGTTAAACTCGGATAGGAGCTCACGGCAGACATTTTGTCAGACAATTCGTGCCATCATGGACGTTGACATAGTCACAGCTCTCCCTCTCTTTCTCACACATCTTTCTCTGTATTTTCTCTCACCTCCTTCCATCTCACTCTACTTCTCATGATGTAACTCGCTAGTTCTCGGTCTATGTTCTCTCATTCCTTTTTTCATTTATTTTAATATCCTCCCTTTCTCTTCACCAGACTTAACTTCGCAGACACAAGTGAGGTGAGGAGGTGGAGGGAGGGAGAACGAACATAATGCAGAGAGGGAGAACGAACATAAGATTGGCGTAATTACAGAGCGACCTGTTTCCCATGGTCAGGAGGACTGAGTCTGAGTACAGCAATAACCGTAAACAGGCTTTGTTCGTCCTCTCGTGTACTTTTGTATTGTTTGTCCTTTTTTGTATATATTTCAATTTTATTTTCAATCTTTTTTCCATTTTGATTCAATTATACCTTCCGGTAACCTGCCTCACCCAATGTGATACGGCTCCGCTATTTTTTTTATTTTATATAGCCAGAACCACCTAGCCATCAGAAGCTAGCCATCAGCAGCTAACCAGCTAATTAGCCACGAGCTATTTAGTCATTGCTAGCGGCCTTTACCTTCTGCACAGATACCAGCCCTTTTTTTAGCCTTGATAATACCTGCCAGCCTACTAGTATTGGACTGTTTCTCCACTACAACGCCGGATTCCTGCCGTAAACCCTGGACCATTACTCTTGGTCTTCACAGCTAGCTAGCTGCCACCAAGTGACCCAGTACCGAAGCTAGCCCTGAGCCAGGCCAGGCCCACCTTCCGGCCTACTCAGTTGTTCACCCGGACTCCACCCAAACACGGCTACAATCCACTACTCCACCGGATCCTTGCTGTAAGCTCTGGACCTTGGCACCGGATTACCGCTGCTACCGAGTGGCTATAGTTGCTAACGCCCCTGCCCCAACGCTGGCACCAGTTAGCCGTGAGCCAGGCGCATCTCCCGGCTAAGCAAACTGAATTACTACAATACCTATTTGGCATCTGGCTCGGATCCTTTGTCGACACAACGCCCCGCCGCACCACCACGACTGGTCTGCCGACTAATTACTCCATCTGCTGTGCCTTCAACAGGCCTCTGTCGGAGCAGACACTTCTACTAGCCCCGGCCTGCTAACTTTAAATGCCGTGTCGCCCGCATGCTAGCGTAGTAGCGACTACTGTTTCATATATTGCTGTCCCCTGGACCCTATTATCACTTGGCTACATAGCTGATGCCTGCTGGACTGTCCATTTAATCACGGTACTCCATTCTGTTTATTTTTGTTTATCTGTCGGCCCCAGCCGCGAACTCAGGCTCTGTGTGAAGTTAACCCGACCCCCTCTGCCCATTCATTGCCATTTTACCTGTTGTTGTTGTCTTAGCTGATTAGCTGTTGTTGTCTTAGCTAGCTCTCCCAATCAACACCTGTGATTGCTTTATGCCTCACTTTGTCTCAAATGTCAATATGTCTTGTATACTGTTGTTTAGGTTAGTTATCATTGTTTTAGTTTACAATGGAGCCCCTAGTTCCACTCATCATACCTCTGATACCTCCTTTGTCCCACCTCCCACACATGCGGTGACCTCACCCATTATAACCAGCATGTCCAGAGATGCAACCTCTCTTATCATCACTCAGTGCCTGGGCTTACCTCCGCTGTACCCGAACCCCACCATACCCCTGTCTGCACATTATGCCCTGAATCTATTCTATCACACCCAGAAATCTGCTCCTTTTATTCTTTGTCCCCAACGCTCTAGACAAACAATTTTGATAGCCTTTAACCGTACCCTCATCCCACTCCTCCTCTGTTCCTTGGGTGATGTGGAGGTAAACCCAGGCCCTGCGTGTCCCCAGGCACCCTCATTTGTTGACTTCTGTGATCGAAAAAGCCTTGGTTTCATGCATGTCAACATCAGAAGCCTCCTCCCTAAGTTTGTTTTACTCAAACAGATAAACAATAATAAACAGAATGGAGTACTGTGATTAAATGGACAGTCCACCAGGCATCAGCTATGTAGCCAAGTGATAATAGGGTCCAGGGGACAGCACTCCGCCAACCCTGATGTCCATGGCGTGTCTGAATCGATATCATAACCACCTTCGATAAGAGACATTACTGTGCAGCCGTCTTCATCGACCTGGCCAAGGCTTTCGACTCTGTCAATCACTGTATTCTTATCGGCAGACTCAATAGCCTTGGTTTCTCTAATGACTGCCTCACCTGGTTCACCAACTACATCTCAGAAAGAGTTCAGTGTGTCAAATCAAACGGTTCTGACCTAGAACTATAAATACCTAGGTGTCTGGCTAGACTGTAAACTCTCCTTCCAGACTCATATTAAGCATCTCCAATCCAAAATCAAATCTAGAATCGGCTTTCTATTTCGCAACAAAGCCTCCTTCACTCACACCGCCAAACTTACCCTCGTAAAACTGACTCTTCTACCGATCCTCGACTTCAGCGATGTCATCTACAAAATAGCATCCAATACTCTGCATCCAGTTTGCTGAGTAGTCTATCACAGTGCCATCCGTTTTGTTACCAAATCACCTTATACCACCCATCACTGCGACCTGTATGTTCTAGTCGGCTGGCCCTTACTACATATTTGTCGCCAGACCCACTGGCTCCAGGTCATCTATAAGTCTTTGCTAGGTTAAGCTCCACCTTATCTCAGCTCACTGGTCACGATAACAACACCCACCCACCGGTAGCACACGTTCCAGCAGGTATATCTCACTGATCATCCCCAAAGACAACACCTCATTTGGCCGCCTTTCCTTCCAGTTCTCTGCTGCCAGTGACTGGAACAAATTGCAAAAATCGCTGAAGCTGGAGACTTATATTTCCCTCACCAACTTTAAACATCAGCTATCTGAGCAGCTAACTGATAGCTGCAGCTGCACATAGTCCATCTGTAAATAGCCCACCCAATCTACCTACCTCATCCCCATAGTGTTTTTATTTACTTTTCTCCTCTTTTGCACACCAGTATCTCTACTTGCACATCATCATCTGCTCATTTATCACTCCAGTGTTAATCTGCTAAATTGTAATTCTTCGCTGCTATGGCCTATTTATTGCCTACCTCCTCATGCCTTTTGCACACACTGCACATAGACTTTATTTTTCTACTGTGTCATTGACTTGTTTATTGTGTTATGGGCTTGTTTATTCCATGTGTAACTCTGTTTCTGTCGCACTGCTTTGCTTTATCTTGGCCAGGTCGCAGTTGTAAATGAGAACTTGTTCTCAACTAGCCTACCTGGATAAATAACGGTGAAATAAATAAAAATAAACAGAGAGCCGCGGCATGAAGCAGATTTCTTTTTTCGAGGCGGTCGAGTACACAGTGGGAAGCGTTCGTTCGGCGGAGGTCTCTCCTGATGCAGACTGCAGCAGATCTGCCAGTGGCGTTGTTATTTCACGTCATTGACGTGACTGTTTAGTTGATGGGTTGGACATATGTACTATCAAGAGGTTTATGCATTCAAGTGTGTAGTAGTAGACTCCCACGAAATATACACACCGTAGACGAAGCCCCCCCACACCAGCACATTTACAAATGGATGCCATTTCCCCCTTCCTGTTTGATCGCTTGAGTGATGAAGCAAATGTAATCCCACTACCGCTCTTTTCAAACCCCCTCATCACCCTCCATACCGACAGCCCTTGTGCATCTATAGGCCACTCAACACCCCCTAGGGGAGGTATAGCAATCCCCTGATCTCATGATACATCTTTCCCTTCGGTTCAGTGCTCACAAAGAATGTACTTTCTTTACATCAAAGTTGTCCAAGACCAGTCACTATTCTAGGTCTCTTCTACTGCTCTTTTCTCCAACTGCCTCTCCCCCACTCCATCTCTCTTTCTGTTTTTCACATTACCTCATCTTGTCCTCGTGCATCATTCTGACCGGCTGTGTAAGCTGAAACCTTGGCTTCTGGTCCTCCCACACTGCCTGTAAACTCCAGAACACAACTGTACTGAGAGATGGTCTACCAGGCTGCAGAGAAGAACCGATTGTTTTCTGAGACCTAGAGCATTCTGTTACGAATTGAACTGGTCTGATGTTGATGATAATGTGGATGATGTTGATGTTGGTTACATTTGATATTGATGATGATGGGGATTATGATAAATATGCTCTCTACCAGTGTATGGGTACAGAAATATCTGATTTGACAACCCACTGAGCCCCTAAAGCCTCCTCCACCTGAAATCATAATTTCCAGCAGTGAAGAGGAAGAATCGAAATCGATGAATAATTTAAACTAAAAATAGAACCCTAGCTGTCAGATTTTTTTGTATTTCCTTCTCATGCCCTCGTGTTGCAGCGGATTGAATCAGCCAGTGGCTGGTGTTAATAGTCAAGTCTTACTGATAGACTTGACATGCATTCCTACAGCCCATCTAGTACTCCTCAAAGACCTCTCAATGGAGTGTCCAGTACCTCTGTGACTCCCACTAACTTGATCTGCTGGTCGGTCACTTGTGCCACTACTACTGTTTCAGTGCCACTACTTAACCCCTGTAACCAGTGCTTCATTCGTAAATCGCGAGGTTCCGGAACACATAGTGAGGGGGGGTTGATTATCCGGGGGGCTCTGAGGTAGCAGCGCAGTAGACAAACAGCCAAGTAGCCTGCTGTCTACGGTGGTGAAATGTACAGCACTCTCCAAGGTGCTGATTAATTCAAAGCATTTTAGATACCACTGCAGTATGCATGCCCACATACTTGTGTAAACCCAGCAGCTATACTCATGTCCGAATTTCTTATATCCTAATTTTCTAGACATCAATGTACAGCAACATTTTTAGACAACACTGCAGAACACCTGCCACATACTCAGCTGTGGGGCTTACAAGACCTGACTTTCATATCATTTTCAAGACATCGATGTAGCAGTAGAACAAATATCACAATATCAGAATATAACTTAAAATAAAATAAATCACTAGGCTACAGTAGAACACACATGTGAGCATATATAGGCTTCCTGCCTATGTGATAATATGAATCAGATTGCCTTCACAGTGCAGGATATATATTTTTCCTACCTTAGTTTTCAAAACCTCCCACAATGACTCTCCCCATGTCAAGTTCATTTAAAACTCCTGATGGTCAATTTCTTGCGCAAAGCCATGAGTGGGCCAGTGGCTGTGACGTTTAGCCTCCTAAGGCTGTTCTGAAGACTGGCTGTAGTGTTAACTATAATCTGGGTGTCTCTTTAGCCTCCTCTATAAGGCTTGCTGCCAACAAATGCACCTTGGTTCGGGCATGTCCAAAAAACTATTTTCTGTGGGCTCTTTGTTTTTTTGTTTAATTTACTGTACATTCCACCCACTATTTTGCTAGTTTAATCCCTCCAGTCATTTCTAGACCCAAGCTCAGTACCTTTTTGCATGTTGTCCAGCCCAACTTTTTAATTCTGCATGACAAGCCAGGGGTTATACATTTGCTTGTTCTTGAACTGCAAATTGCACCTGCTCTGAGTACTTTGCCGGTGGTTGCACTGAAAAAGTATGTTTAGTTGGTGCGCTTGATTCAGTAATCCACCTTTTCCCTTAGTTCAAAATGCATACAAAGGAATCCCAAAAGTTACCAATAAACTTTGTCCAAACAAGTCAAACAACATTTTTAATCAATCCTCAGGTACCCTAATATGTAAATAAACGATAACATTTAAGACGGAGAATAGTATGTTCATTAGCGGAGATAAATAACAAAGTGTGCGCCCTCATCCACGCGCGCCACAAGACTACAGTCAAAATGAGAGCCACCTAGGAAAAACTACAAATTTCTAGCTCATTTTTCAATAAACAAGCCTGAAACCCTTTCTAAAGACTGTTGACATCTAGTGGAAGCCATAGGAACTGCAATCTGGGAGGATTTCCTTTGATTTTCCCATAGACAACCATTTCAATGGGTGGTGCCCTCAAAATAATTCCGGATGGATTCTCCTCGGGTTTTCACATGCCATATCAGTTTTGTTATACTCAAACATTTATTTAACAGTTTTAGAAACTTCAGAGTTTTTTTTATCCAATACTACCAATTATATGCATATCCTAGCTTCTGGGCCTGAGTAACAGGCAGTTTACTTTGGGTACCTCAGTCATCCAAACTTCCGAATACTGCCCCCTATGCCTAAGAAGTTAACACTGATTGCTTTCATTAGAATGTCTACAGTGCGAACAGTGACACACACATACATCTTGAGGTACTGGATCCGGGCAAATAAGTGCCGGAACAAACAAAGTAAAATCCGAAAGGCGCCGGACCCTGTTTCGCCTGAAATTAAGCACTGCCTCTAACCCGTCTTGGTCAGGGTTTTCTCCCTATTGGTCCTCTCGGTGACCACAGGGAGTTTGTGGATGTTGACATGCCCATATTGATGTACTCGCAGGGGGAGAAGGAACGCATTTTACCAGGTAGAAAGGCATTGACTTCAAATCAAAGGACATACGATGGCAGCTAGAGGATCCTGGAAAGCTCTTGCTAGATACAGAACTTTTGTTTTAGTTCCGCATCACAGTGGTAAAAGTAATCTGTTTGTAGTCAAATAATATTTAGGCTAGCTAGGAATCCAAACAGTCCTTGTATCTGTGTGGTTTTTGGCTCACTGTGTCTATTCCTGCCAAGGACACTTCATTTTCGGATCAACACATGGTTTCCATTAGGAGGTCCAGAAGTGCCAGTGTCAAGCAAGGTTGTTTATTACCAAATGAAGATAGCTTGGCTGTCAGGTAGCCTAGTTGCTATGTCCAGATGGAGACACACCAATTCTGTACAATCAGTTGTTCCAAAATCTAAGCTCCTTCTCCTTTTTCAGATGGGAAAATAAGTAATTTGTGAAGGCTTCTGGTTGGTAATTTGCACATTGTAAGTTTTAACATTAAGTAATTAGTCCCTCTCACAGTGTTGTCTTTAACACTTCTGTGTAGGGTACTTTGTAAACAATGTAGCATGTATTTAGCACTTCGAAGCTCATTAGTGAGAAGTTAATTTTGGAAATTGTGCCAATTTCTCTCTGTTCATATTTTTGTCCACTGGGTAAGCATTTAGTAACATAGTATGTCTTATTTCCTTACCCCAAATAGTTTCTGTATCTTATGGTTAAGGCTAATTAATTGATGGCTAATTAGCTTTGTGTTAGTCTCTGAGAATTGACCATCACCACAACGATGTGTTACCAGGAACCCCCAGACTCATGAGTGATAGACCAAAAAGCAAGTACCTTTCTGTACCTCGCTGCCTCTTTTCAACGAGGTTAATGTTTTAGTGCTGCTTAACTTTAATTAGAGGTGCTGGCTGGCCTCATCTGGTTCCACTCAGTCACTCCTTTGTCACACAGACAGACAGAGCCAGGTCTCTAATAGCAATACTGGAGCAGCAGTGAAAGGGTGCGAGGCGTTTTACATGCAAACAACATGGCCTTCTTCTCCCTCTCTTATTATCCCCTTCTCCCTCTCTTATTGTTTTGAATGTGTTTGTGTTTAGCCTATTGTTCGTTATCCACACAAACCCGCACCCATGTTTGACCTGTAGAGGAAAGAGTCAAGTTCTCAGTCAATAAGCCCTTAAAACTACGGTATGTGGGGGTGTGTTAATCTGTTTTGGACGATTGCTCCCTCACCTCTGAACCATGGTTACCTTGTCTGACTGCAAATGTAAGTTAAATGCAGTTTCCTAAGCAGAAAAGCCAATTCTGTTTCAGAGAAACACAAGCGAGGGAAAGCTGTGGTTATAGTCTTAGCAGTAGATAGTTTGCCTGTGGACAGACGTTTTTCTCTTTCCATTTCCAGAGCTCCTCAGACTCTGCTTAGTGTGTTTGCTGGGCTACTGGACAGAGAACGGAATGGGGGATTGCTTTTGGAAACCAATTTCACCCCTGCTCCGCTGACAGGAACCCCCCTCAGTTTTCAGAGATCCTTGAATAACAGCTTCACTTGCAGCCCCACTCTTCTCATCATGTCAGTGGCCTACTTGTTACTCCACACAGACATCTTGTAAACATGGGTGTCACTCGCATGAGCGGCAGTGTTCAAAGCATACCCCTCACTAATTGCTGTATGAATGCCTTGGTTTTTCGCCCCAGGCGCAAGGATGTGGGAAGCCAATAGAGTTTGCAGAGAGAGGGCTCATTAGACTGTACAGAGTTTACGACAGAGGCCCCCAGACTTTAATGCTGCAGTTTGTTGGGGCTACAATTACACCTTGCACACAACGAAGGCTCCCCACCATCAACCTGCCCCTCTCAGAAAGAAAGGAACTTATTTGCTTTTGACTTCAAACCACTGTTGGTAGGCCACAACCAAAGTAAGTGCAGCGAAGACGGTCCTTATCCCATACTGTCATTTGTCTAAGCTGCTGAAATACACACACTCATGTGGTTCTGTTGCAATCAGACTGAAGGTTCGGTCTTCTACTTCACCTCTGGGAAGAGGTGAAATAGTTAACATTTAACCAGGGCTCGCCTCTCAACCACAACCTTTCCAGAGCTCACTGCCATTGGGCTCAATAGTTTTGCCCATAGCCTAAGCTGAGGCTGTCTCACGTAGAGAAGACTCATCCTCCTGATAGAGTTTGACATGTCTCTCAGGGAATGGACACAACCTTTACCAGGCTGTAGGAACCATCTACAGACCCTTGTCTACCCTTGCATCTCTTCTTTGACTCCAGGCTTAATGGAGGAGCACATCAGACTGACTTACGTCTAAATGATGCATCCATTGTTCTCTGATTACAGAACGGCTAGGGAAGAGATTCTATGCCAAGTCATCCTCAAATGAGACGAGACAGTACAGTATGTCCAATGTTATAATTAGCAAGTAACCTAGCATCTGAACATTTGACAGATTCCATCGTCACCGTAATGACAGACACAGCAGTGATGAGAAAGGTCCTCTGTATTCCAAAGCTCCCAATCTGCACATTATCGACAACACTTGCCAAAAACCTTTCATTTATCCATTTTTTTTTTCTCTCTAAGCCCTATTTTGCTCCATATCCATAGGTCTCTGTGTCATCACTCACTCACACTATCTCCGCATCATCACATTCATGTCTGTGAGATGTGGGTTTGTGTGTCTGTCAGAGTCTTGAGGGACACATCGTCTGGCCCATGTGATTGATTAACAGCTTGTGTGTACTAAAACCCCCCTGGGATGTTGTGGCCATCAGTGGTGTTTTATATAGGCTTTCCCTGAAGACATCAGTTTTCACAAAGCTTTTCACAATTTAGCGACTTTGAAATTAAAAATCTAATTTGATTGAATGTGAGTTTACTACTCTGACATTACATGAATACAGGCTATAATGCCACGCAAACTGCCTCAAATTGGTTCCCTTTGATAAGGTATTTATTTTAAAAAAAAATTACATTCTTGTAAATCAGTTCATATTCTGGTATACAGTATAGCATGAGGGTCTAACGCTGCTATACACCTAGTTTCTCACTCATGTCAAGTGTTGTGGGAATCTTTTTGGGGCGATCTTACAGGCGTCATGGATGGTAGGTTATCCCCTTATGGTCAATGTCTGCGTTCCCCCATGGAAATATAATTAGCATAATATTTTTTTTATCAGTTTACATTGGATGCATCTCAATCCACCACATCCGCCTATGTCGCACTAATGCAACTGCTGTGAAAGGTGACAGAGTCAGAGGGGTGTTTGTCAGACCATGAGACATCCCTAAAATCGGTCTTCTCACAAAATCATCTGAAGCGTCCGAACAGTTTGGCCTACACACTAATATGAGCCATCTGTGGAAAGGTGATACTCTCACGAGGACGTCAGTCTAGGACGCAAGACATCCCCTGTTGAAAAAATGTGTGGAAGCATTTAAAGAGTTTCTTTAGTGCCAAAAATAAGGGGTTAAATACATGTTTTTTTTTATTTATTTTTATTTTTTTATAAAAAAAATGTTTCCTGATCTTTCTTATCTTTCAGATATAGGACAGACACTTCAGAACAAACTTCCTTTAGAGTTTTGGGAGGGACTGTTGTTCCATGTAGTGAATCTGTTATTCAATGCGTTTGAATGGGCTAATAGCAGTAAGGCCAAACATTTGTTTTCATCAAGTATTTTTTTAAATATGTTTTTTGGGATACTTCAAGGAGTCTTAAAATTCCAAATCAAATAGCAACGATTCCATACAGCTTAGTAGTACCCCCGGCTTAGACAGGGCTTATACACAGAGCAGCTCGCTCTCGCGCTCTCTCTCTCTCGCTCTCTCTGTTTGTTTCAAATCCACTACGGTTCTTTGTACTTCGAGTGTAGACTGCTAAGCCTACGTTAAAGACGCGCTTGACAACAAAAACTTTTCTGGCTGAAAATGAAATGTTCTGTTATCTGCACACTTCTGAGACATCTCCATGGCTATGTCACATTTCATCTGCAACTCATTGTTGGTGACATTATAGCATTTAATCATAGGATTCTAGAAGCCCCACAGGAGTTATGGTGTGGTTGTGAGGGACATATAGTGTCAACTTATTATCCTTGATCTTTTTTAATGTAGCACTTACAGTGCAGCAATCAACATCACTGTCTTTTTACAGTACAGGCCTCAGCTACTGCAGATCTGTTGATCTCCATCTGTAGGGCCACTCTGACAAGGCTTATACCATAGCACTGTAATGTGCGCAGTGAAGTTGATTTTTACTCTGCTACTGTATCTGATAGTGCTGTGCTCTGCCAAAGGGGGCTAGACTGGATGGTGCCAGACTCCAGGGTGCTTTATCAGCCTCTTTTGTCTTATGCTGGAATAAGGCGTTTTATAGCGCATTCTGTGGTAGTGGTTTTGTGTTGACGGCTTGATGACACTTTAGTGGTTCAAGACGCTTTGTGTTACCACCAGACTGCTTAGATTTCAGAACATATCGTACAGAATTTCCCCTGCCGTGCTCCGTCTCGCCTTACAGATAAAGATCTAAACGGAGGAATACTAAAAACCATACAGTACTAAATGAAGTTATATTGCACAAAGTGTGTTCTAAGTCGAGCCATTCTTTGATAACAGCTCATGATATTATTATCTTGTTCTGGCCCTGCTCGGCCGGGTCTAGCTTAGCTGGAACAGGGTGTTGGCTCAACAAGTCAATCTGCTAAATAGATCACAGCTGAGCCACCAAAGCACACCTTCACATTGAGGATAAAGCAAGTGACACTTGGGGGGGTCTGAAAGGGAACAGACATCTACTGCCTCTATGGTCAGATCCAATGAGGTTGTCTACCTGTCTCCTGTCCTATCCTTTCTATCAGGGGCTTGTGTCAATCCAGACAGCCTGGCTAAAAGGACCTGTTTGCACTGCCTCCCAACATCACCACCCCTACTGACTAGTATCCCAGTAGATACGGGTTGGAATTACATTATTTCAATCCATTTTTTTCCTCTGGAATGTGCTGACCCAGCATAACGTAAAATGCAGCTTTTTGTTTACCTCTCCCTAGTCACTACAACACAGCTGCCCATTTATCTTGCTCGACCAAATCACATTATACATCAACCCAGATGATAAAAGGCCCATTCCACATTTTATTCCAAACCCCTGGCTGTCTTGGGGAAAATATATATTTTTTGTTCTGGTGTAATGAATCAAGACAGTATTATTGATAGCCCTGGATCTGCTGGTTTCCCTGAAGAAAAGAAAGTAGGTCAGGTTTCAGAAAATGATGCATTGATTCTGGTGACTGTCCATTTACAGCCATTAGCCACGGGGGGTGGGGGTTGTTACTCCAGGTTAGTTATTACACACATCACCTTGAGGCCACTGACGGCCTATAAACCCGCTTGCGACTTCACAAAACTAACATCCTCGTTGACTGAACAATTAAGTCTTACTTTCTTTGTTTTCTTAGAGCTAGATTACATAATCTAGTACTGGTAAATTACTGCGAGCCATTAATGATTTCTGTCTCATTACTGTTATACAGTAATACTGTGAAATGATGTCTAATCCAGGGGTTCACTACACCACTATTGGATTTGTGAGATCAGAGGGGAACCTTCAACCGTCAAGTGTTTCCCGATTTGGTTTTAGGACGTGGTCTTTACTTCCATGTTCTACATCCGCTTGACCGACTATTATAAGGGAGCGCAAAAGACCCTCAGACCCCCCCATACACACTGCTACACCCACTCTCCTGAAGGATATCCTGTCCTTGTGTGTTAGCGGAATGGCCTCATCAAAGAGGCAGCTGTGCCGGGTCTTAGCAGTGTGAAAGGTAAAGAAAACACACACAGCAGTTTGATTCAGTGGCCTTCACCCACTTAGGCTCAATTCTGAATGCATTATGTCAGGATTACAGTGTAAAACCCTCAACCTCCTGCCAACGACGTCGGCGCCGTGTTGTATCTGTTAATTTTTACTCAAAGTATCTGAATTTCTTCCTGTACGATTGATAGAGCTCTGATTTTCACCCTTGTGTTGTGGCAATGGTAGGTTTAAGCGCATCGCTGCGCCATCCTGACAGCATGTTTAATGGTATAATTCTTCAAACTCTCTTTAGCTGTGTGCTTGGCTGAGAATACAATGATGCAAAGCAACAATCTTGTCTGGGTGGTACGGACTAAGCTTTAAATGGCTTCCCCCATCCTGGAAATCGAAGGTTATATCGATGTTGAGTGTTGCAAGGTAGCACATCGTAGTGGGCTTTTGAGAATGGTCTGGTCTAGAGGTCGACCGATTAATCGGAATGGCCAAATAATTAGGGCCGATTTCATAACAATCGGAAATCGTTATTTTTGGGCGCCGATTTAAAAACAATTTATTATTATTATTATTATTATTTTTACACCTTTTATTTAATGTTTATTTAACTAGGCAAGTCAGTTAAGAACACATTCTCATTTTCAATGACGGCCTAGGAACAGTGGGTTAACTGCCTTGTTCAGGGGCAGAACGACAGATTTTCACCTTGTCAGCTCGGGGGATCCAATCCTTGCAACCTTACAGTTAACTAGTCCAACGCAATAACGACCTGCCTCTCCTCTCGTTGCACTCTACAAGGAGACTGCCTGTTACGCAAATGCAGTAAGCCAAGGTAAGTTGCTAGCTAGAATTAAACGTATCTTATAAAAAACAGTCAATCATAATCACTAGTTAACTACACATGTTTGATAATATTACTAGATATTATCTAGCGTGTCCTGCGTTGCCTATAATCTGACTGAGCATACAAGTATCTGAATGAGCGGTGGTAGGCAGAAGCAGGCGCGTAAACATTCATTCAAACAGCACTTTCGTACGTTTTGCCAGCACAAGAACGGTGAGCAAAAATCCTAGAACCACACGGGGGGACCTAGTGAATGACCTGCAGAGAGCTGGGACCAAAGTAACAAAGCCTACCATCAATAACACACTACGCCGCCAGGGACTCAAATCCTGCAGTGCCAGACGTGTCCCCCTGCTTAAGCCAGTACATGTCCAGGCCTGTCTGAAGCATGCCAGAGAGCATTTGGATGATCCAGAAGAAGATTGGGAGAATGTCAGATGAAAACAAAATATAACTTTTTGGTAAAAACTTAACTCGTCGTGTTTGGCGGACAAAGAATGCTGAGTTGCATCCAAAGAACACCATACCTACTGTGAAGCATGGGGGTGGAAACATCATGCTTTGGGGCTGTTTTTCTGCAAAGGGACCAGGACGACTGATCCGTGTAAAGGAAAGCATGAATGGGGCCATGTATCGTGAGATTTTGAGTGAAAACCTCCTTCCATCAGCAAGGGCATTGAAGATGAAACGTGGCTGGGTCTTTCAGCATGACAATGATCCCAAACACACCGCCCGGGCAACGAAGGAGTGGCTTCGTAATAAGCATTTCAAGGTCATGGAGTGGCCTAGCCAGTCTCCAGATCTCAACCCCATAGAAAATCTTTGGAGGGAGTTGAAAGTCGGTGTTGCCCAGCAACAGCCCCAAAACATCACTGCTCTAGAGGAGATCTGCATGGAGGAATGGGCCAAAATACCAGCAACAGTGTGTGAAAACCTTGTGAAGTCTTACAGAAAACGTTTGACCTCTGTCATTGCCAACAAAGGGTATATAACAAAGTATTGAGAAACTTTTGTTATTGACCAAATACTTATTTTCCACCATAATTTGCAAATAAATTCATAAAAAATCCTACAATGTGATTCTCTGGATTTTTTTCCTTCTCATTTTGTCTGTCATAGTTGAAGTGTACCTATGATGAAAATTACAGGCCTCATCTTTTTAAGTGGGAGAACTTGCACAATTGGTGGCTGACTAAATACTTTTTTGCCTCACTGTACATATATGCATGAATAAATGTAATTTCTTATCCTAGTAATGGAACATATAGTTTTTATCAGAGCCATATAGAAAGTTGGGCCAGTGTGCTTTCTTAGTTATTATGCATTTACATTACACTTCAGCATTTTATGGCAGCCATGTTAGTGCCCCATTAACATTACATGGTTAAAATTTCAACAATGGTATGTCCCTGAATGTCTAGAAATAGTCCAACATTCAAAATTCTAAATGTTGGCCTAACTATATGGCTCTGGTTCTCATCTGGTGTGTTTACTCTTGCTAAACAAACCAAACAGACATGGACATGCACACACATTCATACACATTCATATACAGTGTAACCTGTATCTCCCTCCATTTTATAGCAGTCTGGTACCACTGTTGCTATGCAACCATCCACTGTCACTAACTGATGCATTATAATTAGAGTTTCAATTTGAATCGTTATCGTCTCCTGGAATTGCCTTGCTGGCGTATTTGTATTCCGCCGAAAGGTTTTGTCACGGTTTCTTTCCACTGTAAGCGTGTTATAAACACACCCTGCCCTCCTTCTGACCATCGACATCTACTGCCATCCACTGCTTTGTAGAAATGCACCAACTCATGCTCTGTCAGACATGCACTGCTTTCACATTGCAAGGAAAAGAGAGGACAATACAATATATTGTGGCGTGAGAAACCTATCACAAGAATGGTGTAAAGATGCTTTTTTTGGATTGTCATGAAATGTCTCCACAGTGGGAAATGTATTCACGGTGGGGCATCTTCCCAACAGGAGCCTTCCCGTGGTGAAAAC